>NW_020438915.1:556534-567666 GCF_000699045.2 Agrilus planipennis | reverse complement strand
ATATTCAAAAATACAACAAGGTCTAATGTAGTTGTCAATGCAACTAAAATGCACACTTATGAATAAATGACAATTATAACTAAACTAATTAACACCTTAACAAAACTACATATTTATTGTACAAAGTTTGTTCCTTCTTTTTTTTTATAAGTATTTATTTCAGTAAAGTGTTATTCTAGAGTTTTGTGAATGTGTTTTTGATATGTATTTTTATTTTATTCACAGGAATTATAGAGTTTTAATCTTTTGAAATCAGAAATGCACATTTAGAATTCATTCCTGTTAATAACTTTATAAACAATTTTTTACGCGGTATTTTCGAACAAAACAAAACAACAAAACACTACGTATAAATAATTAATTTATTAGTAATTTTATTAAAGGCATTTTCCTGCAAAATTTTGTTTGAAATGTAATTTTATATTTATAAACTATTCATTATTAAAAAGTTTATTGAAAATTTTGGTGAAGGCGCCAGGGCAATTTAAAGCTTAGGCTATAAATACAGTTTAATTAAAGTGGATTGAGGAACCTTCGTCGTTAAATTATATTTTTCTATGTAAATGTAGTCAGGAATGCTAATTTATATTTTCCTTTTTCCTACAATTAATAGTGCAATAATTTTTGATCCGGGAAAACTGTCGGGGAATTAAAAAAATAAAATGAGAAGTCGACATGGAATATCCCAAATTTTGCTTTAATTTCGAAGAAATAGTAGATTGAAGTAGAAGTCCTCACGTATTAATCTCAGGTTACGTTAGCGGCTCAAAATTTTCCCTGACTACGGCTCTGATTTCAAATAACACTAGATGGCGATATAATATCTTTAAGAGTTTCATCGGTTTGTACGGTCAGTACTTGACGTGCTGATGAGAGCCGCGCCTGGTAGTTTCTATGTATAAATTTCTGACCAAGACTTGAACGTTCTTACTTAATGTCCTTTATATAGATAAACAACTATGCTAAATGTAAAGCCTAAATGATTTTAACAACCACAGAGAAAATGCTTTGGAAAATAAGATATGTGAACAATACCCGAGTCGTGTTGATTAATTACAGTTTTGCAAATTGCCTTCGTTTCTCTTATGCCCTAGTGAACCTGAAGATCAAAATTTAATCGAGCAAATGACAGGATGTCTTCCCCCATTTTCCACGTTAATGCTTTGTTTGCCTCGTCGATTATTTTGAATTAATAATTGCACGCAAATAAATTTCACTTGATGTGATCGCTGATGTTTATTATTACTATGGAAACATCCCCGGATTCCATCCCCTTATATAAACAGGTACGAAGCTTACTGTACAGCATTCTCATCTCAGGGTTTTTATTGAGGTTTATTTGAAATTCGTTTTAACACTATCATTTACACGCGAAAACGTTTTTTTATATCGTTTAAATACACACAAATGAAAGAAAGGTAAGTAAATTGTTATTTTCTTATTATAATAATGGATCTGTTTTGTAATTTATTTACCTACTTCGTTATCTATATGATTCATAATTAATTAATTAATAGTTAGATCTCTACGCTTTTGATAATGCATGTCTTATAGGCGTTGAATCGGAAAAAAATTAATTCATCAGATGAAATCTTTTATGTTAAAGAATAGTCAATATATTAATTCTAAAGTTCATAAAACATTTTTGATAATTGTTCCAAAACGACTATAAGTCTTTTTAACAGCTTGTAATGCTTGTTTTTTATAATTTGTTGGTGTTCTATATTCTATTCTTTATTAATCATCCTGTGTTTAGTCTTATACAGCACTTGTGCCTTTAACCCTTATAAAATTTAATGGAATTAGATGTGAAAGAAATTAATAATTCTGGCACTTTTAAAAATCGTATCGTAAAAAATAATATCAAAGCGTACAAAACTAATAAGGTCGTCAGGCCTAAGACTGGTTGGACACATGGACACACACCTGTACTCTTTCCTATAGCGAGTTAATCTTTTCAAGCATTTTCCTAAAACTAGATCATCCTACATTCTTAATTATTTACACAGTAATCTAATCTAGCTCTATCTCTACTCCTCTTAACTCCTAATTCTGCCTCCAATATGTCTCTGACTAGCCCTTCATGCATGAAGGTGTCCTACCAACCTATCTCGCCTATTTCTTATTGACTCCCATACAATCCTCTGTTCTCCTATTCTTTCTAATACCTCTTCATTTTTAACCTTCTCTATCCACGGTATCCTCATCATTCGCCTGTATTAACATCACATTTGGAACGCTTCTAACCTTTTCTTTTCCCTCGCGCCCATCGTGTGTGTTTCGCACCCGTACAGCGTCGCGCTCCAATATACACCTTTCAACAATCCTATTCGAATTTTTAAATTGACTACGCGAACATAGAAGTGACTTCTGTTTATTGAAGGCGACTCTACCTTCCGCTATCCTCCACTTTATGTCCTAGATACCGAAAATCAGCCACTTCTTCTAATTTTTCGTCTCCTATCTTTATATTCGCTCTTTCCCTACTGTTTCTTTCCTTGCATACTGTTATTTTTGTTTTACGAATACAAAACTGTTAGTCAAAAATTATACGTTGATGCATATGACATTGTTTTGGTCAGGCGTATTTTGGTTAAAATTGGAGTAGGAAGGAAAGATGATGTTGATGAAACATTTTCATTTTATGCGAAACATTTAAAAGTTTTATCTTGATGTATTGGCACATTTCGTTTATTTTCGCTTAGTTTTAATTTGTGACGGATGATGTGATGTTCTTTATGGGTAGAATGAGTTTCAATATTCTTTCAGGAATAAAATGGAAACGCATTCTGCAGATACTGATAAAATTTCAAAGGACTGCAAACTAGCAGCAGTTCTTTTGAAACTTGAGAACATTTTCAATTTTCAGCGTCACGATTTCACTTCTTTTGACGCCTTCGTTAGACTTCTCTATAGACCGACAGATCCGGCCAGTTTGGGTGTTATCAGGATACTGTTTGGTAAGAAGTTTTATATGCGCTCTTGTAATATTGACAGCTCATCTCAACCTTTTCACGATTCTTTGAGGAATGCTTATGATGCTCGATAGTCTTCTCGAACGGGGTGGATTAGAAGTACATAATAGATGGGGCGACGAAGCCAAATGTTATTTTCCACTTTTTTCTTTTGTTAGGCCTTTATCACTTCAACTGATGTACGTAGTGTATGGGATTCTATTTAGTAGTAAGTATAAACACTGCAATTGGGATAATAATTGCTAAAATAAGAATTTGAAAATTGGTACGAATAAATGTGTCAATATTTTTGAATTGAAACTACTTTATAGGCTGTAGGGTATAAAACCAAAAAGGGTAACGTTACGCGTCACAGCGTCACGCGCAACTTGTGACTCCTGGTGGATATGTCCAAAAGGAGTCATTTCAACAGGCTTCAGAAGCCAACTAACAAATTGTCAGCAGTTTCGCCTAGGCTGTACTGTATATGTACTGCGTATGCGTTTGTGTTTGTTTTGATATGTAATTTCTCTTTGCAGTTTTGCATGGTGTTAGCGTAAAATTTTTTAACAAAACTAAACCAATATTACAACAAATAATGTTGCATTTTTCTGGTGTTTTAATAGTTAGTTAATGCAATTGGTTAAGTCAATTTTTTTTAAAAAATACTACTATAATATAGAATAATGTACAGACTCGCCCTTTTTTTTTAATAAACTTTCGCTAATGATGTAAGATGCCATAATTATATTTAAAAAACAAGATTTGCTTATTAACTATTAATTTATTAGTCAAAAGAGTGCAATTTTCTATCATTTGCCTGTGGTCCTTAACTCTCAGAATTTGAAACTGCTGATTACGTATTATTTGCATATATTTTAGGTGCAGCGTTCGTTACGATTGGATACCAGTTCAGAAAAAGTATTTTTGTATTCTGTGTAACGTATTGGTATTTATTTATTTTGGATAAAACATTCTGGAACAATCACAGTTATTTGTTTGGTATTGTTTCCGTTCTCCTAGCGGGATCATCCGCTAATCATTTTTGGTAAACGAAAAATAATGCATATTGATCTTTTTCCAAGTTGAATAACGTCAAATTTTGATATTCCTATTAAATTTTTTAATCTCATTTTTTTTGCTAAGTAAAAGTTTATGTTGTTTCTTTTATATACGAAGTTCTATTCTTTTGTTTTTAAGGTTTTAAACTAGAATTTGAATGTAAGATTTGTATTATTTTATTGTAGGTCAGTTGATGCACTACGTGATCCATCAATAGAAAACATGCATGTTCCTTACTGGAATTATTTTGTGCTGAAATTTCAATTTTTTCTTCTTTACTTTTATGCCGGATTAAAAAAAATGAATTCTGAATGGTTATCAGGATATGCAATGAGCACAATGGGAGGACACTGGGTATTTTACATTTTTCGGTAACTTTTCGTGTTCATCATATTAGTGCAAACTATAATTTCGTAATCATTTCTCCTCGAATAATAATAACACCAATACGGATAGTAAAAATCTTGGGAGTTGCACTGTTAATAAAATTAGTTTTGCACAAAAAATAGCGAATAACTAATTAGTGAAGTTGTTAAACATTATCAATGAAACAAGTAAAGATTAAAAATTTAAAGATTTGGTTTATTTTTCATTTTATTTTCAATCTTTAACATCTATTTTGTTTAGAAGATTTTTCTGTATTAGTGTAACTCCAGAACCTTTTTACTAGCATTGTTGGTAATGAAAGAAAAGTCTTAAGTTAATCAGTGTTAGTATCCTATAGCATTGTATATGTATTTCTAATACTTCTGCAGACCAATACTAACAACTGAACAAATTGAACTTTTTATAATTCATTGGTTTGGTTTCCTTTTGGATTTAACTATCGGATTTTGGATGCTGTGGGAAAAAACTAGACCAGTCGCGATGGTGTTTTGTGCGTTATTTCATTTGATGAATTCGAGACTTTTTGTAATAGGTAGGTGCAGTTTCAAACTTAATTTTTAAAACGTCTGAAAAGTTGTTATATTATATTTATTTCTCTATTCATTTAAGGAATGTTTCCGTATGTCTGTTTGGCTACGATGCCTTTATTCTGCAGAAATTCGTGGCCTAGAAATGTATTTCGATTTTTGTTCAACGAGAAAAATAGAGAAATAAAATTCAACAGTAAATGTATTTACCCAATCCACGAAGCTAAGAAATTGAAATTTTCTCATCATGTTACTTGGAAACATCGAGTAACTGCCGTTCTCGTAATAAGCCATTGCTCTATCCAATGTTTTCTTCCTTATTCTCACTTCATAACTAAAGTAAGTAAAGAATCAAGTAAATCAGAAAATCACTCAAACTCTTTACATCAACCTCCCTTACCTGCAGTTATTGAGTTTTTATTATTAATAACATCACGACAAACTCTACCGCTTCCAATATACTTGGAAAAATATTTGCTAGTCGCTAATATTCCTTTTCCAATCCTCTATGTATTATAAAATTGCTACAAATAATGAAATTAAAAATGAAAAAACTTCTTTACATAATATAAGTGCGAACTTCAGAATTAATTTCATAATTACGCCAAGTAATTTTCGTTCAATTAACATTTAAATATCGTCATCTATTTTCCGTTATAATAATTCGTTATTTTATTGTAATTGGTAATTACTTTGTGTTAAGGTGTTGTTAATTGTCTATATTAGGGGTACAATAACTGGACAAATGGCTTGTATGGGTATTCATGGGATATGATGGTCCATGCTTGGGATACATCTCTAGTTGTGGTCAAAGTGGTGGACAATTTAACGCAAAATGAATATTTTTTGGATCCATTTATTTGGACGAAAAACGATAGATGGACTAAGCATGGCGATATGTGTGTTCAGTATGCCAAATGTGTAAGAGAAAATTTATTAAATGGTCGAGGTAAGTTTAGAAGAATTTATTTTTTAATATTTCGGTAAATTTTACTTTTTCATTTTGTCCGTGTATATATTGAAACAAGTGTTTTTATTTAAGATAAATGAGAGTATACAAATACATTACCAGAACGATATTGATTAATATTTACTGGCCTTTTACCACATGAATCGATTTAAATTATTTTTTATTTATTAGAAAAATTGGGTAGTTAACTTATTTAACTACTTATTGTTTATTTCGCTTTTCTATAATGTTTTGTTCTCCTTATTATATAAATAGTATGTAATTATAATGAGTATTCGGGAAAATTGGCTGAGAAAAATTATGTGATTGACTCTATTACAGGATCAATAACAGATTACACAGTCGAGATAGAATATTAGTCTAAAGTTAAGCAGTCAGTATCTATATTTTATTCCGTTTTGATTACTTACGGTGGTCATTGTAGTAGTTAATTTGTTAACTGAATTTTTATTTATTTGAATAATAAAAGAAGTAGTTCGTATTTTGATTCCGTTGTAATGGTAAATGTCTTTCAGATTTTGAACGATTGCTTCTGTTTTCGTAAGGAGTTTTATCGTCTACTATATTTTCTTTTAGTGGAAGCAATTTCAACTTTAGATTAGTTTCAGAGATTGCGGTCTTTGATACCGCATTGCTACGTTCTTCTTATAATTTCTGTTTGTATTAAAAGAATTTTGGTAGTTATATTGTCCTATTATTGTTAGTCAATGGTCTGTTTCAATATTTTGCTAAGACTGAGAAATAACGTTAATTAATAGTATTACGACTGATATAAATCAGAGGAATTTCGTGTTTAGAAAATGCAAACAAAAGAAAATGCCATTTCGTAGAATTGGCAAATAAGTAAATTAGGAAATTTTCGTTCTCAAGAATAGTAGTTGTAAGATAATAGCAGAAGATTTGGAATTAGCAGTTAATTGAAATATGTCTGGGGTCGTATTTTAATGAGATTAGTTTGAGATTGATTGATGAGATTAGTTTGAAGAACTGCATCCTTAACTGTCTTGTTTTTTGTTACCAATTTAGTATAATATGATGCGAGATATTGTAAGAGAACAATTAACTATTGGAATTTGAAATCGACCATTTGTTCTACTTATCTCTCCCTCTAAATTATTTTCAAGAAGATTTCGTTCATNTTTTTTTAAATACGATAATTATAAAATCAGAATACTTATAAAAGTTTCAAAAATAGACTTTATACGATGTAAGACTTTCAAATGTTGTATTGATATAATTAAATTATGACTGTAAAATATTTTTTTATTTCAACAACCTTTACAGATTCGCAATATCTCTCTATCTTGGACACATTTACTGGTTTTTCCCATTTATTAGCGATACAGGAGCATTAACACCCGAAAGTTGCATTTTTGCCCAATTAGTAAATATAGGGGCAACGTTCTGTAAGTCAATCGAAATTTTGTTAATCATTCAACTAAAATTACATTTTATTTTCAGTATCTGTAGCAGTTTATGTTAGGTATCGGGAAGTAGAATCGGCAATTAATTGCGGTTTAATTAATGCTTCTGCTGGAATAAATACGGCTTCCTTGTGGCTGGGCTGGATAAGCTGTTTAGGTTTAAGTGTAGTAGCAAATTTTCAGCAGAATGCCGAATACGTCCGTCTTTTGCACTTTGTAGGGGCTTTAGGATCATTTGCAGTTGCAGCAGTGTATTTCATATTACAAGTGAGTAGTTACAATTGCAATTAATGAAAAAGAAGATCATCATCATAAGGTCGTCAGTCCTAAGACTGGTTGGACACGTACCTCCACTCTTTTCT
Organism: Agrilus planipennis; assembly: GCF_000699045.2. Taxonomy (NCBI): domain Eukaryota; kingdom Metazoa; phylum Arthropoda; class Insecta; order Coleoptera; family Buprestidae; genus Agrilus; species Agrilus planipennis. The sequence continues at coordinate 559,980 of NW_020438915.1, read as the reverse complement.
ATCCTGAGCTAATCTTCGCATTTCCCTAAAACTAGAACATCCCACATCCTTAACTATTTGCGAATAGTAATCTAATCTAGGTCTACTTTTACCCCTCTTAATTCCTGTTTCTTCTTCTAATATGTCTCTGACTAGACCTTCATGCCTGAGAAGGTGTCCTACCAACCTATCTCGCCTATTTTTTATTGACTTCCATAGAGTACTCTGTTCTCCAATTCTTTCCAATACCTCTTCATTTCTAACCTTTTCTACCCACGTTATCCTCATCATCTGCCAACCTTTTATTTTCCGCCGCGCCCACTGTCCATGTTTCGCAGCCGTACAGCGCCGTGCTCCAAACATACACCTTTAACAATCTTTTTCGAATTTCTAAATTAACCGTTCGCGAACATAGAAGTGACTTTTTTTTATTAAAGGCGACACGACCCTGCGCTATCTTCTGCTTTATATCCCTACTACTCCTTTCATCCTGACTTATCTGACTTACTAAGTATCTAAAATCAGTCACTTCTTCTAATTGTTCGTCTCCTATCTTTATATTCGCTCTTTCCCTACTTTTTCTTCCCTTGCATACCTACCAGTATTTTAGTTTTACTTTTATTTATTTTCGTACAGTACTGATTTGTCAGTACCGTTTCCATTTTATTTAAAACTATCTCTAGGTCCTCCTTGCTAGATGCTAATACTGCCATATCATCTGCAAATCTAAGCATACTAATCTTTTTCCCCTGTATATCTATTCCTACGGTTGTACTGTCTTTAATTATGTTGATCGCGTCTTCGATGTATAGATTAAAAAGTAGCGGTGACAGTGTGCATCCCTGTCTGACTCCCATCCTAATATTTACTTCTCTAGAAAAAGAAGATAGAAAACTGAAAAAAAAGGGGACAATTAAACTAACTCAACATGGCTCTCTTGGGTACATATTAAAATATATATTTAGTAAATCTATATCTACTTATAGTTATAACTCCCTCTCGGGAGTTTGCCTCTTTCAACTTCCTCTCGAGTGAGAAATACGTTCCCTTGGTGTGTTTCACTACATGTATCCATATCAAAAGTAGATAGGTACGATACTTTTTTCTGATTTCAGGGGTCATTTTAAAAGTATTGTACCATCCCCCGCTTGGTTTTCGCCCTCGCTTTCGTCTCAGGTGGCAATTTTCAGACGGAGGATATTAAAATACGGGAACAAAGCTATCCTCGTCCGGAAGTTTGCCCCCCTCAAATACAGGATTCATTTAAGATACATTTTACACCTAAAAGTATCCTATACTTTGATAAATTTTATCAATACCTCTCTGAATTGAAAGCTCTGTTCAAAGATCAGTTTTATTTTTCAACAGGTATTAACAATAATGAGATTACCCAATAAATATGAGCGCGATTTTCGATAAAACTGATTGATAAGATAAAGAGGCTGTTTTTATATTGCAATAACAGGTTGTATTGTTGGAGTAAAATATCGTGTTTCTATTGGAGCTTTAGGTCTCTCACTCATCGTTTCCAAAGATTATTATTGGGCAAGGATTTTCTGACGTTTTGCTGATGAAGATTTTTGCTGAAAAGTCGAGGGATTGATTAATTCTTCAAAATTTAAAAAACAGAACTGCTTCGTCATGAAAAATTTTACTTAAATAAATAATGAGATACAATAAGATAGAGACGGTAGGGCGGGGAATTACAAAGGATATAATGTAGGTCTTCATTAGGTAATAATCACGACTCTACACTACAGCAGAGCAGCTACCTGAGGGTAGTTTGGGTCACTCCATACCCCTCAATGAGTACGAGAGAGTAAGCAATAATGATACATATTGCTTTCTCTTGGTTTTTTTCCCTTTGAGCTGCGGGACGCTCATTAGAAAATTTTCGTAAGTAATATTTAGGCTGCGAGAGGGGTTTCGCTTGCCTACGGGATGGAGGAGTTTGCTATGGGAGTGGAACAGAGAAGAAAACGAGAAAGCAATATGGGTCATTACTGTCCACTCTCTCGGACTCACTGAAGGGTATGAAGTGACCCAAACTACCCTCTGGATATTGCTCCATGGAATGGGGCTATGTTTATATATATTTTTTGATAAAATTTAATACGAACGTACAAATGTAATTTTAATGTTAATTTTTATCAATCTTTTCCAGAGTATAATTTCGCGGCACTATTTAGCTCCTAATCCCAATGTGACTACTGGTAATTTTAAATTAGGACGTAAAACTTTCTACTTTAGAGTGGTTTTGTCAGTTTTGTTCCTCCCCGTTTACTTTATTTGTACAGTATGTGGGGTTTTGGCAATAACGCAATTTACAGGTAAGTTTTATCGTATTTCTATACACAGTGCTCTAGGAAATAATGTAAAGTAAAAACAGGGATGTATAGATATCAAGGGTTGTTCAAAGCTTAAATTGTAATTCACGTCATCTAAAATAGGACCTTTGAGAAAAAGAAATCACAATTTTGAGACTATCAAGAAGTTCATCGTTTTAAGAGAGAAAAGATGGGAAAGTTTGCCGAAGAAAAAAATTTGAATGTCAATAATGTACCATTAATAGTATTGGAATTTATTGAATTCGACACAGTGTTTTTTCAAAATTAAAAAAAGTCTTTCTCAAGACTGGGACTTTGAATTTCATACAGGGAAAATCGGCGAATACAATTACTTTCAAGGAAAACACCCTGTCATTTATCAATTCTTGCTTGACATCATCTCGTAGGCCACTCATTATTATGTCACTATTTTAATTAATAATGACGTATTGTTTTCACGCAATGCTATCGTAATAATTCTAAACATTTCTAAAAATTTCTGCTTACTTATAGGCGATTCTGTAATTTATTGGACCCCTGATGATGGAGGTTTCGAACTTAGGCTGGCAGCGGTATTTGCAGAATGGATTTTAGTGTTAATGGAACTATTGTATATTGCCACTTTTACAAAAGAATTCAAATACATGAGGTTTAGGGAAATTGGGTTTGAATGCAAATATTCAAAAATACAACAAGGTCTAATGTAGTTGTCAATGCAACTAAAATGCACACTTATGAATAAATGACAATTATAACTAAACTAATTAACACCTTAACAAAACTACATATTTATTGTACAAAGTTTGTTCCTTCTTTTTTTTTATAAGTATTTATTTCAGTAAAGTGTTATTCTAGAGTTTTGTGAATGTGTTTTTGATATGTATTTTTATTTTATTCACAGGAATTATAGAGTTTTAATCTTTTGAAATCAGAAATGCACATTTAGAATTCATTCCTGTTAATAACTTTATAAACAATTTTTTACGCGGTATTTTCGAACAAAACAAAACAACAAAACACTACGTATAAATAATTAATTTATTAGTAATTTTATTAAAGGCATTTTCCTGCAAAATTTTGTTTGAAATGTAATTTTATATTTATAAACTATTCATTATTAAAAAGTTTATTGAAAATTTT
>NW_020438915.1:529383-554686 GCF_000699045.2 Agrilus planipennis | reverse complement strand
CTATAATGTTTTGTTCTCCTTATTATATAAATAGTATGTAATTATAATGAGTATTCGGGAAAATTGGCTGAGAAAAATTATGTGATTGACTCTATTACAGGATCAATAACAGATTACACAGTCGAGATAGAATATTAGTCTAAAGTTAAGCAGTCAGTATCTATATTTTATTCCGTTTTGATTACTTACGGTGGTCATTGTAGTAGTTAATTTGTTAACTGAATTTTTATTTATTTGAATAATAAAAGAAGTAGTTCGTATTTTGATTCCGTTGTAATGGTAAATGTCTTTCAGATTTTGAACGATTGCTTCTGTTTTCGTAAGGAGTTTTATCGTCTACTATATTTTCTTTTAGTGGAAGCAATTTCAACTTTAGATTAGTTTCAGAGATTGCGGTCTTTGATACCGCATTGCTACGTTCTTCTTATAATTTCTGTTTGTATTAAAAGAATTTTGGTAGTTATATTGTCCTATTATTGTTAGTCAATGGTCTGTTTCAATATTTTGCTAAGACTGAGAAATAACGTTAATTAATAGTATTACGACTGATATAAATCAGAGGAATTTCGTGTTTAGAAAATGCAAACAAAAGAAAATGCCATTTCGTAGAATTGGCAAATAAGTAAATTAGGAAATTTTCGTTCTCAAGAATAGTAGTTGTAAGATAATAGCAGAAGATTTGGAATTAGCAGTTAATTGAAATATGTCTGGGGTCGTATTTTAATGAGATTAGTTTGAGATTGATTGATGAGATTAGTTTGAAGAACTGCATCCTTAACTGTCTTGTTTTTTGTTACCAATTTAGTATAATATGATGCGAGATATTGTAAGAGAACAATTAACTATTGGAATTTGAAATCGACCATTTGTTCTACTTATCTCTCCCTCTAAATTATTTTCAAGAAGATTTCGTTCATTACAAAACTGCACATAGTAAATTTTTAATATTATATATAAAGAAAATAATGAGTGTTATCAGAACAGGGAAAAGTAGTTACCTAAATGAAAGTTAGTATCAACAATTTCTTATGCTGAAGTGTACGATGTGTTGCATACCTATTTACAAACAAGGGGGGAAGAACTTGTAGATGTAATGAAAAAATAATTATTTTCATGTTACTCTTAAGAAAGACACGAGTTTCATCCTAAATATTTGAATATTAAGAGTTTAAATTTGAAGATAATATTTTTTTGACGAAGGTAATACATTTCATTTTGGAGTCGGTATAGTGTGCTTTCTTTTGTACAAAAAAATAATTTTCCATGTACCGTGCAGCTGGAATACTGTTGTTGTTTCGATTTTGAGGTAACAGCAGTTTGAAGAGTTACCCGGGGTCCTCGAGTTCCCTTAGCTCTACAAAATCAACCCTTGACGGTGGCATTTCAGTTTACATTGACGTTTGGTGTTCTTTGAACGGTCGTTTTCAACAGCGTATGTTTGACCCCAATTACGACTTACTAAAAGCAAATTGGTCACCATTCAACCCTGTCGAGTGGCTGGTCCCGTTGTTAGTAGAGCATACAAATTTTAGGGATCACATGAGGGAAATTTCCAAGGAGGTATATTCCTGGTCTAATTATAGCGACGTTCTGTTCGTCGCGGATTTTCCAGGTAAACCTTATATTAAAACAATTTCAAGCATGTGTGCGTACGTATTTATAGTATTCGGATTCACGCCTCTGTTCGTCGTTAAAATCAATACATAATTTAATTCGGCATGACGATTTTACCCAGACAGATTATCGTGGGAAATATGGGCACATTGATGCGAGAATAAACGGGGTGGAATACACTTTGAAACCTAATATACGCTAGTGGCAAGTTGAGAACGTTCCAGTACACGAGATTATCAAAGGGCAGCATTACTTTTTAATTGTTTATAAGATAACTCGTACAAATAAAGATAGATCTGATTGAAAAAAGTTATTCCAGGCGTCTAGCAAATCATATAAAAAAATGCCGATGAAGAAAAGTGTAATTTCTATGTCTGGTGAATGTTTTGCATCTCTGGAAGTTCCCTGTCCCATCAGCTTACGAAAATATGTACTTTTTTGGAAATTTATCATGTCAAACAGAATCTTTATGAGAACTAACATAATAACGATGAAGATTTTTAATGACTTTCAATATTTTAAACTAGATTCTAACTAAAATTATAACTGCGAATGTGTTCGTTTGCTATCATTGAACACCTTAGCTACCCAACCGAATATCATGAAATTTTATACACACATTGTAAGGTGTATAGAAAATTATATAGGATACCTTTTATCCAGATAAGAAGTACTTTACATTAGGTATAGAAAAATTAGTTTTATATGGTCGTCGAAGATATTTGATAAGTATTTAGGGCATCATCGTGAACGAAGCCGCTGGTAAAACCTATCATGAAATTTTGTATACATTGTCAGGGGTATCAAAAACGATATTGGATATCTTTTATCCAGAAAAAAATACCGTTCCCGAGGGACAGAAAAATTAGTTATATATGATCGTCGACGTGAGCGAAGAAATAGAAGAATATCGTGCAGGAATCTTAAAAAATTAGTTTATCGGCAGTTTGGGTAGCAGATTTTCTTTCAGAAAGCAAGAGAATTATTCTTTTTGTCTTTATTTTTAATAGGAAAAGTTGATTTTTACATTCATAAACAACTGTTCGTACAGAAATTTATACTGATGTGCTAATTTAAATAGATTTTGTTGCAAATATTTTGAAAGGTAAATTAATTAAAATATAGAAAAGCCTTTTTTAAATTGTAAAGGAATGCAAAAATATATGAGATATGTAGTCCTTTATTTCGTCCTGTTTTTCGTGAATTAAAAGTTATTTTTACGTTTAGTATCAGTAAATAAAGCATTCTTTTGCAAGGGATGCATTTGGAGCAATTTCTCCCTTCGGTTTATACTAACGTCTCCCTGACCGTGTTGGATGGCCAAATATTTTACGAAATGGAGGACAAGGAGGCCCAACAGTCCCTATTAACGAAACTCGTAAAAGGGTCAGTTGTTAATGTACCATCTGGAATGTTTCACCGCATACACACAGTGGGCAAATTACCGTCACTTTTCATGTACACTTTTAATAAACCTCCCTTAGAAGTAAATGGAGATTCGGATTCTAATGAGGACTTTCCGAAAAGGCAAACACAACAGCCGCATTAGCTGATAAAATTTAACGTTTTAGTACTTATCATAATTAATAGTTAAATTGTAATAAAAGAGGATTGTTGAACATCAATGTTAAATAACTTTGTTTTTATAAAACTCAGAAAACATAATACGTATGGCTGCTGAAAAGTACAATAAAATATATGTTAGAATGTTGATTTTTAAATTGCTTTTCGACTTTCTTTGTCACTTTTTTGCCCAATGAAACTTGGTGTGAAGTCGTAACTTATATAAAGAACTGTGTGCAATCAGGATAAGTTCAATTAATCAAAATTATGCTTTACTTAGATTATTTTCAAATCAGCTTTTTCTTATAATTTTTCTTATAATATTATTATCTTGTTACCACAATAGTTAAGTAGAGTTATTCAAATTATATCGAGATTTTGTAGGGTGAAATACTTTTAGGTCAAACCTGGTATATTTGTTATATCTTTTGTTTTAATAATTATCGTACAGAGGTCGCTAGGTGACGCTTTTAAACAAATTATTAGTTATTAAAAATTCCTTAGTGTTTTATTAGATGGTGCTATATGTCTTTATTGTAGAGATAAATAAGCAGTTATCACTATGATATTACTTTTAATATATCTCTTTAATTGAGTCACGCAAAGCCCAAGAAAAAAAAATTAATTGTAATTAATAACAACGTAGTTATCACTAAAGATGTAGAAAATTGCTTTGGACAGATATGGAATATAACTTTTATGACTTTGTTTATATGTATTAATCGTTAAAATGTTTTTTAAAAGAGCGGCATTTTAAATTGAGGATTTAAATAGGTATTTGAAGTAAAAGAGTTTATTATTGATAAGTAATATCGTGTTTTGTCATTAATACATCATTTTATCGTATTAATAGGGTTGATAACGCACCAAGTAATGCAAAATAATAAATAAACGTAAGGATTTTATAATTTAAATGAACGATAAGCTTAATAAAAGAGAACAAATGAAATAACAATAGTTTTACTTATTGTTAATTATCAAATTTGGCAAATGTGCCCTTTATTTAATTTCAGCATTCGATACATACATAAATACTAATTTTAATTGTGACTGAAGTGATATTATTATAACTACACGAAATGAAAAGCAGTTAGGTACTATTACGTATTATTATATTGTTTAATTCGTATTATTACATGTTAGGACAATTTATTAAAAATTACAGAAACAATACGTATTAGATAATATACATAGGTATGTATTATGGCAAAAGAAAGTTGAAAGTGGTTCTTTAGACGAAAAAATTGTTGGGTATTGTGTTTAATTTTGTTTTAATTTTATATTATGTAGGCATATAAACCATGCTTCATCAACTTTAAAGTTTAAACGTGTTTTGTATTATTAGGTACATGCTCAATAAATAATGTATTGTAACGTTTATCATACCGAATCACATACACTTATGTCATAACTCACCACATGTAATGAGTATTTGCCATTTTTGTTGGTAAATTATATGCAATAAACGGACTCGTAAGGAAATTGTACATAATAATTATAAAAGCTTTGATAGTGATGATATGCAGATGATGCTATTACAATTGTCTTTATTGCGTCACGGAACCTTCTTAGAATGTAACATGTTTCACTCTTAAATCCATTTTTGTGTTTAACTGCAAAGAGTGCATATGGTAGTTGAAAATTAAAAATTAGTTTCCTAAAATAGTTTTTTGTACTTTCCAGTCCATATGTGTCATACATACGGAAATAGCTATTTTTTATTATTATACAGGGTGCTTCCTTTTTACCTAAAACTACATGATAATTTAATAAATATTTCATCATAAACTCATTGTGAGTTAAGTATTGTTTTTATTAAATTTTTAATAATTTTTTTCGTTAATTTTTTTACGTTCGTCATCATCATCGTATGGTCGTTGCGACGACGTAAAACTATAGAAAATCCCACATCCTTGACTACGTATTTGAGAACATTACCCTTATTTAGGTCTTCATCTGGTCCCCTCTGTTTCTATTTTTGCTTCTAATGTCCCTAGCTAACCCTTTATTACGTCCCACCATCCTACCTCTTCATCTTTTCCTTCTTGATATCCACAATACTCCTTCATTCCTAGCCTTTTCTAACAATAGTTCAAATTACAAAATTAACTTTTTTAATAAGTTTTTTACTTACTATTCATATACATATTATGTATTAAGGACGTAAATAATGTCGTCAGTACATAAAGGACACATTTGAACGAATTGATACCCATAAAAGTTTGCAAATCGAATTTGGGTTGGTTACAATTTATAATACTTTATTTTATAACAGAGTAATAAATTTTCATGTCTTAAAACTTTCCCAGCCCTTCACTTTATCGCAAAACAACCTTTATAGGTAGTAAACAACTAGACCGAGAATTTAATACGTATTTACTGCGACATGGTTTTATTTATATTTGTGTATTCTTCAAATTGGTGTGTAAATTGTCAGCTATTCAACTTGGTAGCTATTTTTAAAAAGTAAATTATTTTCTGAAAAATCGTGGGAATTGAACAGGAAAAAAAATTGATTGAACACTAATGATTAAAAAAAAAAAGAATGCGGGATGATCTACCACAAGACAAGATGAAATGTCTATGAATTAATCATAAATGTGTAGTCAATCAAATACAAAGATCTCCAAAGGTTTTTGTATTTGATTAACTTTAATATGTCGTACTCCCAGCAAAATTTTATGTTCTTATGGTCTATGGAGTCATTAATATGCCAATTACGCGACAAGTGCTTTAATAACATATGAATAAAGAGTATCAGATCTGATAAATAAGTTAATACACAATAGTATAAAAGGGTATATCACCTGAATGAGATTTATGTATTGCGTTATCAGTTATGTCTTACCGTTCAATTCAATCGCATAATCAAAAGTGATCTTGATTTCTTGACGTTCCTAGTTTGACAATTTCCATTAGCCAACATCGTCAATCTCTTCGACAATTAATTCGATGAGCAGCTTACCACGATAACGTTCTTATCTCCAATATCGATATTCGAGACTAATGGCCGATTAGAGAAATTCATTACTGTTATTATTGCTGGTACCATTTTTTAAAAAGACAGAGAGAGGTTTGAATTATAACTATCTGGCATATAAATGTACTGTGATAGTTTTAAACCTCATAGAGTTAAGAAATGGTATCTCATAAAGCTTTAAAAACTTGGAACGTACAAAGTTTCTTTTAAAGAGGTGAATAGTATTAAAAAAAATTTAGAAGCGTTCGAAATATGTTGTTATATAAGCGAATGATGAAGATATTGTGGATAGAGAAGGTTAGGAATGAGGAAGAATGGGAGAACAGAAGTCGTTATGGAGATCAATAAGAAGTAGTCGAAATAGGTTGGTAGGACAGGCATGAAAAGCTAGTCAGAGACATATTAGAAGCGGAAACAGGTGTTAAGAGGGGTAGAGGAAGGCCTAGATTGGATTACTGTTCACAAATAGTCACATTCCTTATGTTCTAGTTTTAGGGAAATCCGATGATTACTTCAGGATGGGGAAATGTAGAGGTGCGTGCCCAACCAGTCTTAGAACGAATTCAAAAGGCATACAGATACCAAGAACTTATAAATTGTGTCTTTGTTTCACGATCCCTGGATTGCAATATAAAAATTTATTAAGGAAAGGGCCCAGACGACTGGAAAATTTGGCTTTGTGGTAGAACACAAAAAAGCTCAAACCCCAACGTCTAAGCAAGACGTTGACCGTCGTGTTTTAGCGTCGGGGTTGAAGCTATTTAGTGTTCCAAAGTAACGGCCATCTTACCGATTAAAAGCAGATTTTCTTTAGAATGTGCCTCAAACATTTTTGGAACATGGTAGGTAACACATAATTTTCATTTGAGGTTTTTCAGTTGCGCTGCTTCCGCGGCTCGTAGCTCATGCGCTTTCAAGTTGATTGTGCCCACCACCTGTGGAGAGCCGAAAACACACTTCTCCAAAACGATCCGTTGTTGGCGGTTTTCCTCGACGCGTTATCAGAAGTGTCGCGACGCTTAGCGTATCTGCTTCGGTCTATTTTCTCCTCGCATCGTTAGCGTATGTGCGCGATTCATTCAAACAACATCAAACCAAAACAGAAAACATTTTTAACAAAATAACTAACGTCATCGGACGAAGGTGAGAACAGAAACTATCTTTCACGTGTATCATCTTTCTAATATATTTTCTTGTGTTTCTTGTGTTTCTTCCTTCATCTGTTTCATGTTATTTACTTTAGAAAATTTTTGTTCGAATAAGTGAAGTGACTTGATCGAAATGAATTATACTCGACGGAATATAAAATAATGTAAGTTTGAAATACAAATATTGTAATTACCGATAAAAAATTTTGAATGAAAAAATCATTTGGCAAGTTTCATAACGATTATTTCATCTCCAATTTAAAAATGCTGTTATTGGTGAAACAATTGTCAGAAATAAAATAAATATTGCAAAACTTGCCAAGTGATTTCTTCATTCAAAATTTCTTATTTATAAAAACATTTCACCAAGCGCTTAGCGTCTCTACAATTTCAAATAAGCATTATAAATACCGGGTCATTGCTTTTTTTGGATTAACAAACGCAACAAGACAAAATGAACTTGAAATCAATCAAATAATTAATTACTTTAATTTTAAATGTAATATTATTTAATTCTTTACGACTACCATCAAAAGTGATTAATGTATTAGGGGCCTTACTTATATGGTACATTTTATCTTCAACAAGTTAGTGTTGTGTACAAGATACTTTTGTCATTATCTGTTTATCACAGGCGTGATGCAAATAGTGTGTTGCTAATTTGTTTATTGTAAGCAATTATTAAACAAGGAAATGATAGTTTGAAAACCTTATACGGATTATAGTACCGCTATGACCATACATACATTTGTGTGTCCTGTATATGGGGCATACAATCTTATATTTGTATTTGCACCTATTTTGAAACATCTATTTTTAAGGTCTCATTACATTTCTATGTCTGATGCTCAAACGTTTCGGCAAGACCGAACTTTTTTCTTTTATTTTCTTTTATTGAGACAGGTCTAAATTTTTAAATAGACAGATAATGGTAAATTAGACAGAAGTTTTTGTGATCTTGCCAATTTGAAGTCATCTTGAATTCACAAAAAGTATTGTTAGGAAAAAGATTATTTATTTAATTTTGTTATTCTTAGGTTGGTTTATTGCTATCGTGTATCTTCTTTATCTGAATATATCTTATAAAATTAACTTTCCCGACTATAAAAAGTAAACACGTGACTTAAAGTTGGAATAAATACCTATGAACTGTTTGTATTTGTTATCAGGTGGTGTCATCAAGTTGATAAAAAATGTAAATTGTAAATTATTTGTATTTGCATCGGGTAGAATAAATAATTATTGTTCTTCAATATCTATCAATAAATGCTAAAAAATTCAATTTCATGAATATGTTCATTTTGTTACAATGGTTAAACCAGAAAGATTATTTTTGTTTAAAATAATAAAAAAAACACGTAATGTCTTACAGATAAGCAATTAATGCAATAATTTTTTATTTTGAATAACGGTATTGAATTATAAACAAAAAGTAATTTTAAGATGCACTTCAGCAGTAGATATAAATGTTTATACCTGTTAATTATCATTTTTAACTGACGATGAGATATAACAAGTAGGAATTTTAATGTATAATAACAGATGATAACTATATTTTGTCAAGGTTGACGTAGGCTTGATAGCTGTTTGCATAAAAAGAGTTGAAGAACCGAAAGTTGATATGGTGTTATTATTGTAGAAAAAATGATGATGTCGGAGTTGTTCACGATAAGATTCTAATTAGCCGTTTATAAATTGATTTAACTACCAAAAACTCAATAAAGTTTATTCAAAATAGAGAGTTTTAATTAATTTTAGATACCAACCTAAATTTACGTTCAAGATTTTTTCAAAGTTTATATATAGCATCATTTGGAAATGGCCGGAAGGGACATACAAAAAACAATTATTTTTAAATTTCTGATAAGCTGTCCAATTAGAGTCAGCATAAACTTGGAGTTATTTTGTTTAATACAATTTGTGAGCTTTTCACAATTGTTTTTATTGAGCGACAATTGTTGGGCTACATTATAGTCCTATCAAGTTACACTTGTTTACAATACTTAGTATAATAATTTGATAAAGCAACAGTATAGCGAAATGGTAGAAAATCCTTGTAACTAAGGCTATACTCAGGTAAAATTTCCCTATATTTTGCATTAATACTTATCGTAAGCTATAAGACGATGTTTTAATGACAACTTTGAACATGTATGTTTAAGTGAAGGTTAAGGAGGGTTGTGGTATTCCAAAATATAGACGGACAGATATACCGAAACCATAAGGGTTCTTATATTGTTATGGAATCCTAATAAGAAAATGCATTAGAGTAGTTACGGCTATTTAATAAATGGAAATCTAACATAAAAAGTATTTATGTGTCTATCATGTTGTTATTGTAACATATGCTCATTAAACTTTAATAGCTGCTTGTAGTTCACATTTCGATTATAAAATATAAACATAAATCGCCTGAAACTACTGGAAAAATTCTGCACACTGAAAATTATTCATACATGTTGTGTAATAATAGTATTGATTTAACGGTTTTATGTAACATAATCCCAAATTTTTATGAACGAAAACGATTTGCTTTCTGTTGTTTCAGAAACGTTTACTTATTAGCAATGTTAAGTCGATTATGTAACATTTTTAAAATTATGATTTTGCGAAACGTAAATAATGCTTTCGCCGGATATTACCATATGAAATTTGAAGCAGTATTTACTAATTGTAAGTCAATTACCTCTATAACTGAAATTGCCATATGTGCAAAAAGAGAATTGCTTTTGAACAGTCTGAAATTAACGAAGATAATGTTCGAATTATCCAGATATAGCACTCTATGTAATGTGAAAGCAACGATTTTTACGTTTTATGACAACAAATGAACAAACGTATGCCTCCTTGAGACTTTAATTCAACATTTTAGTTTAGATGAAGGAAATATATAAAATGTATAACAGAAAGTATTACATCCTATTAGGATAATTACATAATAATAACATTGAAAACAGAAAAGAAACAGCAAACTGGAGTTTTAAAATCAAACAAGCCAAATTGGCATTATTGGGATGTTGTTAAAGTGAAGATATTTTAAAACGGTGCTGGGGCAATTTAGTGATGTCTCAGAAAGGAGAAAAATTTGATATTTTTTTGAATTTAGTGAATATCTCAAAATGCTACCACGTAAGGCAAGTCTGAGACCAGATTTTAACCCAGTGGGAAAGTTACGTTACCAAAGTTTAATACATACTCTGTTGTCTTTTTACTTTCCAAATTCTGATTTTGCTGGTTTGTATTTATATATTTTTTATTGGTTGAGGTGAATCTAACGATAAATCGATTTTTAATATCATTAATGTTTGTTATATTGTGGTAGGATTATGATAAAACTGCTATTCAGTATAATTTATAAATGCTTGTCTCTAATTGTCTTTTTTAAGGTCTAATCGGTACCACTTGATTGTTGGATACGGTGTCTAAAGGTTGTTGGGTAATTCCGTATTGATCAAATTATCTACATTTTCAAAACAAGGAGTTTTTTGTATGTTATCTGGCAATCATCCGTTACACATCGATCTAGGTAATAAAGATTTACGTTTGCAAAAAAAAAAGCCGAACTGTAACGATAAATTTCGTAAATAGTCACGTAATGCGATTATTATAAACTGCAGTTAAAAATGGAACGGAGTAACTGTTGACACTACATGTAAATAAACACTGAACATTCCATAAAAAAGATACTACATCTGTGTGTTGCTGTTGACGACAAAATTATTTGGATAATTAACTTTTTGCGTAACTTTCAGTAAAGTGCATGCAATAATAATTTATTGTTATTAACGCGCGAAATCATGTATCATTATTATAGGCGTCGTTGGAATAATTTTAAATAACACGTTGATCGGTTTTGTTGTGCGTGTGCAAGGACTTTTCGTGTTCGATGTCGTCTCAAATCGGCAACCAGTTTTCTACGGGAATTTCCTTACTTAGGTACATCTTTAAATACTTACATAAAACCATTAATTAAAACGCAATTACAAATAATTTGTGCATGTTCGATATTTTAATAACACCGCAATTATACATAGATCGCCAATTTCATCAAGATCTTTCATGAGTTTTTATGGAAACACACAATAGTCAAAGGTATTAGGGGCACAACAACCTGTAAAAGTTGGGAGTGTGACCCCGAAAAGGAAAAAAGGCACTCCAGTGCAAATTCGTTCTTAGAGATGTACGACAAGTGTAGGTATAGAGAGTAAAAACCAAGTTCAAAATACTTTATTGGCGCATTAAAACTATAAAAATAATTATTATTTTCTATCAATGAATACAAATAATTATTTTGCATAATTAATTGTATAAATAGCAACAGGCAGTTATAGAACTGGAGCAGAAACATAGATAAGATAACGGTAATAAGAAATAGGCGAGATAGGTTTGTAGGACACCTTCTCAGACATGAAGAGCTAGTTAGAGATATTACTAGAAGCAGAAACAGGTGTTAAGAGGAGTAGAGATTGGCCTAGAGTAGACTAGTGTTCACAAATAGTTAAGGACGTGGGACGCTCTAGTTTCAGGATAGCAATGGGTGGATGTGGGCGTCCAACCAGTCTTAGGACTGGACCTTATGATGGTGAATTAACCGTTATTTGCAATGTAATAATTAAGTCATTGTCAGTTTCTTTTGCGGCTGGTTTTATTACCGTAAGTCTTAATCTGTTGTCTTCGCCTAAAAAGATTTACAATATTGGTTCTGCTATATTAGAACGGTTACAATTTTAATTAAAAAGCTACAATCAGTGAGTTCTTTGTGGTAGGTACGTCATCGTAATTAAATTAGACAATCCTTTTGTTTGAGTTCATTCTTATCTTTCGCTCTTTTGTTTAAAACACAGTAAACCATGGGTATTCGAGAAGATGAAAGCAATAAGTTGATTTCAGTTTTGTAGCGATTAATTGGTTACAATCGTTTCGGTTAGGTCTTCCTTTGTCCTTTCATCCTTTACATAAAAGTAACCTTTTTTTTTAAAGAAGATTTAAATCGTACGATGTTAAGATCGTCAGGTTGGTTATTCTCGTTTACT
Source organism: Agrilus planipennis (assembly GCF_000699045.2). NCBI lineage: Eukaryota > Metazoa > Arthropoda > Insecta > Coleoptera > Buprestidae > Agrilus > Agrilus planipennis. The sequence goes on along the minus strand of NW_020438915.1, from coordinate 542,348 downwards.
TGATTTAAGTTTGAATGGAATGAAGATAAAGTCGTTGTGTTTACAAATTGGTTAGTTTCTCAACAGCAAAATCTTATTTCGATGTTTTCAAAACTGAGGACATTGAAAGGATATGAAAGATGTTGAAAGACATCAAAGCACTCTATTGAAATTGCATTAGCATCTGCTACTTCTCTGTTAAATGGAAGCACCACTAGGAAAATAACTAAATTATCATTGTGTTTTTCCTTTTGTCGGCGCTCATCAAACTGACAGTTTTGAGATAACACCATTAGCTCTCTAGAGTATACAACAGACTATTTTTATATATCATTCATAGTGTAGAAACCTATTATATATGCTGAAACACCTAAGATAGCTTCCAGAATAAATATTATGTGTTTAGTAATTTCCTCTTAAAAGTGTGTGATTTTGTAATGCTATTTTCTTAAGGAATATCTTTTCTGAAAAGTTTATCATTTCTTGTTGATTTAAAGAAATATTTCTCTAAAAAACAAAGTTAATTGCATAGATTTTCGCCTCATTCCCGTACGGGATAAATGAGAGTTACTAGAAGACATGGAGTTAGTTGGCGGTCAGATGTGGAAGGAAGTAGTAGAGGTGAACTTTCACCTCATTTGTACTTTTTAGTTAGTCCAAGAGTTTTTTGAAAGAGGTATATTTTGTTTGAGCTTTTTGCGCATAATATTTTCAATTTCATATAATTTCGGTACCTACCTACAGTGTCTTTTAGTTGTGAGAAAGAAATTGTTTGAATAATAATGTTTGAAAAGCAGCAAATAGTTATAAAAAAACTAAAACAAAAATGTAGATAACATAGCTATGGCTTTTCCGGCGGTGAACTTTACATTATTATTTATAGAATTTTATTGTACAAAGTATCAATTTTTCTATGTATCGTTAATTGATTTACGTAAAGAAACCTACCTACCATTTATTTTACGATCTATTAATTATAAATAATTGTTTAAGTACGTGTGGTAGCTGAATTACGCACCGTTTTTATTGTTTAGTCATTTTAATCGTGTGGCAATTATAAGTATTTATAAATGTTAGAAAAAAAAAGAGAAAATATAAATTTACATTAAGACCTATGGAAACGTACATACCTACATTACTTTACTAGCGTATTCAATTAATAGGAAAAAATAGTTTGGTGTTTATCGGAAAATTTTCTTACACATACATACATTCAAAAAATAAATTATTTCATTTGGCATTTCGCATTGTTAGTAAAAACCGGTGAGTAAATTCTGTTAATTAGACTGCTAAACAGCAATAGTTTTTTGGCACATTTTAATTGATTCGGTACAAAACCCATAATTATTAAGTCTTTTCAGTATTTGATTACTAATTTAATACAGTTGCATACTTTCCAAGATAGACACAATCTTGAAAAAAACCGTAATTTATAGGTAACTACATCAGTAAATTGGCTAGAATTTATTATATTTCATAATAATAACTAACCCTGATTGACATTCTTGCAAGTCCTATGTATAGGATTAGAATTAGAGAATCATAACAGAAAAGTAAATTTTTAGGTAAGGAATTTGCCTGATTTTTGAACATTTTGATGCTGTTTTGAGAGCATGTTGACGTATAACTCTAATTGGAAAATCAGTTTCAGTATTTTAAACAAGAAGAGGGAGATCTCATTAGCTATTTATAATTTGTCATGTTGAAAAATGAAAACTATAATCGTTTTTGGCTTTCTATACTACCATTTTAGGTCTTAAGCACAATATATATCTATGCTTTATAAGTTTTGTATGAAAGGATACCTGGTGATACGAAAAATCAATTCACAAGTCAAGTTTATTATATTTCCCTCTGAAAACTCCGGAACAACCCGAGGCCAACAGTTATCTAGACCAAATAATGTTGCAAAATATTTTGATGTTCTTTTTTTATTTATAGATACATGTTTTGTATATCAGGACAATTTATATTTTTTCTACAGAAGATGAGGAAACATTAAAAGATGTCAATTGAAAATTTTGTTTGCTTTTGTGACAGACGTTGAATAAACAACAAAAAATAATGTGTGATAATCCTTCATTTCTTGTTTAAAAAGATGTCTCTCAATTCCTCATTTTGGAAATTAAGTGTTGTGTGCATTTAAAATATTTGTACGCTTCTTCGAGAAATTGCTCATTAAGTGCATTTGTAATTATTGCGTTCATCACTGTGAACAAAAACATCTGTCATTGTTGCAGAAACGTATTGGTATTAGCAGTAACAGTTTTCCAAGGTTATCATGTGTGAAATACGCAAAGAATGCTTGGTTCCGTAATGTACCGACAGTTTCAGTTTAGCACTTGACCAGTTTTTATTGTGACGAGAAAATTTTACTTCCAAAACTTGTTTGTGTGGTTAGCAAATAATGTAAATTAAACTTAGTTTACTGTCTGGTTGATAAATTTATTGTAAACTCCCTTACAATTACAAGCAAAATCCGTAAAAATAGAATTTACAAATAATCAATAAGATGAAACATCAAGTGCCTATCAATGTTGTGTTGGAAAATTAATTTCACTTTAGTTTTGACTTCGTTCTAAAAAAAATTAACGGTTATGTACCTAATGCCTATAAACCCGCTAGGTAGGAGATATATCTGCTTCGCTTTGATCTTTTAAATTTTAGTTTGAGAATAAAATTCAATTTTGTTGAAATATATTTGAACAATTTTTCTTTGAGAATGAACAATATTCATTGGAAAAATGCCAGCGGCAGAAATGAATGTAATTTTGCCGAAATAAAACAAAAGAAGAAACGCACAAAGAAAAAAATACCTAATTGGTATCAGAATATACAATATTTGAAATTAGGATGTAAAATTTAATCATTTAATTTTATTTTATTCTGTATCATCATCCCGAGATAAAAATGTTCAGTCTCTCAGAGTCTCTGAAAGCGAGACTCGAGTCTCCGTCTCTCATCGAATCTCTCTGGTGTCGCTGAGAGAGACTGTCTGAAAAACTGTTAAGCGTCTCTGAACGAGAGACTCGATTTCGCTCATGGGGAGATCCTCATTTCGTATCCAGTTTCTGAACGAGAGACTTGAATGTTTGAACGCGAGACTCGAATCTCTCAATAAATGGTGTCTCAATAGACATGGTTAAAAGTTCAACATATTTCAGAGATCCCAGTATTTCTGTGAGAGACTCGAATCTCTGAATTAAAAATTTTATCGTTTAAGTCTGTCATACAGAGACATAAAAACACTTAGGCAATAATTGAGATACTGTGAAAGATTGTGAGAGACGCTCTAAAAGACGTTGAAACGCTCTGAAAGACTCTGAAAGACTGGAGAGATACTGAAAATTTTTGGATCATAAGGTATTCAGTCCTAAGACTGCTTGGACACGCATCTCTACTCCATCCTATCCTGAGATAATCGCATTTCCCTAAAACTATAACAATCCATATCCTTAACTATTTGCGAACAGTAATCTAATCTAGGTCTACCTCTACCCCTCCTAACTCCTGTTTCTGCCTCTAATATGTCTATGACTAGACTTTCATGCCTGAGAAGGTGACCTACCAACCTATCTCGCCTATTTTTAATTGACTTCCATAGAGTCCTCTATTCTTCTATCCTTTCTAATATCTCTTCATTTCTAACCTTCTCTATTCTCATCATTCGCATGTAACACCACATTTCGAACGCTTCTAACATTTTATTTTCCACCGCGCCCACCGTTTAAATTATTAAATTAAAAATATTGTTGCCTTCAATGCTTTACCCCTACTTTAGTTTTCTGCTTATTGTTTCCTCGGTTACCACCCATCTTATAGACGATAGCAGCTTGTTTAGTCCAATAATTAGGTACATACGTATGACTAGTGCAATCTCTAAAAAAAAAAAGATCTGGAAAAATTCGCATTTACAAACATTTGCTGCTACTAATGAGTGGTAATCGCGATAATGGAATTCACACAGTAAACGTCAAAGTAAATATTTGCTGTGTAACAATTTCACCAAAACGACTTCAGACCTTTTCAGACAATGAGTACAGATAAGCCTGTACAAACTCACATTAATAAGTACGACTTTATATTTATGTTTGACAACAGTGTACGCATCTACTAATTTTTGGAAATGTACAGTTCTGTTCAACTTACGATTAAATATATACAGTGTGCCACATAATCTACATACGATTAGTAACAATGTAATTAGTAACAATTGCTGTAAAGTAACTACTGGAGGACTCATTCTACTGTACGGTACTGAAAATTTTTAATACCTCCTGTCTAATATTCAAAAATGCTGTAACTGTTTAATAAATCGGTAAAAAGTTAATTTATTTTCTTTACATGCTCATAAAATGTAAATCTTAAAGCAAACGTACGTCTACAGAAGTTTTGCAAGAAAAATAAACAGAAGCAGAAGTTAAAAACGAGAAGTGTTATTACATAATATCGATTGTCGGTTGCTTTGAAGTTCGTAAGATCTCACCTAATTCTTTTTAAATATGCAATTAATTATTAAAGGAAAACTTAAAGTTGCATATGTACGATATTTTATGTCTTAAATATAAACTAGAGTTCGCCAAATTTGTTGTCAGTTTCAAATGCACAGTTTTTCTGCACCTACGAAGAACTGTTCGATAAACTGGATAGGAAAATTGAAAATTGCATCCAGCGATTCGTATTGAACTGGAAGCAGAAAACCAATCATCCCGAATAGAATGTGGCCAGTTTTTGATTGTGAGAATATTAATGTCAATAACCACTCGAGTTCTATATTAGGATCAGGGATATACCTTAGAGGAAAATATAAATTTGTAATAGGTTGTACTTATGTAACAACTATGGCATTTTTCGAAAATTAGAACGTTTTGTCATTTTGTCTATGGCTTCATTAAAGAATTATTTAATTAATTTTTAGGGATACGGTCAAAAGGTAGTCTCATTAATTAAATATTTGCACAAAACTACATTAACATCTAAATATTTATTTCACTTTTTACTTAAATGGAAATTCATAAATTTCATAAAATTCGTACTTATTGTAGATTTCAATAATATTCGACAAGGTCCTTTTCTAGTGAGGATATCTACCCCCGGAAGATGATCTGACTTTTACAATTTAATACCAAAAAAATTTGTGACGTTAAGTATTACTTAATTAGTTAGGCATTTGTTTAGCAGACGTTCAATTTCATTTTATTTTAATGTTTGTAAAATAAATTTGAGATAACTTACAAATAGTTTCTTTTGTACTCTGTACCGTCTGTTCTATTTTAGAAGTGTAACAGAAAAATTTCCCGAGGCAGACTGAAATTGAATAAAACCAATCAGCTTTGTATTCTCCGGTTCGCGGAAAGAAATAGGTAGTACTGTGCTAGATCTTACTAAAATTCAATTGACTGGTTATCTGCACTTTCTAAATGGAAGTCTATCCATTGTGTTTTTCAAATGCAGAACAATAAATTTGAATTTAACGCTCCGCCGTTTGAGAACTTGTGCCCAATGGCACTTCTACAGATACATGACTACCTCTTTCCATTTATAGAATTAGAAGCGTCGCATCTGGGCTGTTTTTCGTGATAAAAGGAATTTTCGAAAGTGAAAACGTTTTATAAAGTTCCCGGATACGCGTTGTAACATCAATAAAAGAATCCTTCCATCGGTGTAGTCCCACCGGAATTATGACTTCACTCCTCTGTTATGCATATGATAAGGTTGAAGTCTCTGAGGGGAATAGACAACTTCGAAAAGGCTAAAAGTTTTATCAGCTGTAAACAAAAAACTTGTCAGAGGAATTCTTCTTCTTAATGGCTCAACTGCCCACGCTTTTTGTCAGGTTTGCCAAGGACCTTTATCGGTAAAGATGGTAAAATGGTTCACTTCAGAATGGTGTTCACGTGAGTGTATAAGAAAATATTGGTCCCATGATGAGTAGAAAGAAACGTGTTTCGGAATTTATTAAATTTGGAACGAATTTCCTTCTTCATCATCATAAGGTCGTCAGTCCTAAGACGGTTTGGACACGTACCTCCACTCTTTCCTATCCTGAGCTAATCTTCGCATTTCTCTAAAACTAGAATATCCCACATCCTTAACTATTTGTGAACAGTAATCTAATCTAGGTCTACCTCTACCCCTCTTAACTTCTGTTTCTACCTCTAATATGTCTCTGACTAGACCTTCATGCCTGAGAAGGTGTCCTACCAGTCTATCTTGCCTATGTCTCATTGACTTCTATAGAGTCCTCTGTTCTCTTATTCTTTCCAATACTTCTTCTAACCTTTTCTACCCACGTTATCCTCATCATCCGCCTATAACACCACATTTTGAACGCTTTTAACCTTTTCTTTTCCGCCGCTCCCACTGTCCATTTCCTTCTTATAACATCATTTTGTATTACTCTGCTTTATTTTTTTTTTAATTTTAATCTTCTTGGTTTAGTTATAAATTGATCCAGAAATGTAATGCATTGTCCTATTTTGTTGGCAAAGGGTACAAATGAATGCGAGCACAGTCCGCCACTTTTACCCTGACAGGTTTAGTTTATTTGAATCTGTAAAGTTTCATTTCCATTGGCAATTTCCTGCGGGAGTATTGCGTTTCTGAAAGTGATTATTTGAACACATACCATATTTATCCGTCAGCGTTAAACGATTCATTAACTGTCACAGGATGCAGCTGTCCACAGGCGACAATTTATCACTATATTCGGTGGTTTATTTCAATGTTTAATTGAAATGTACAATAAATAGTCTAAGCGTGATGACGAACGTCTTTCATAGAAGACGCGTCAAAAAGCAGAAATTGAAGATCAGCATCCGTTTAGATTTCAAATCTTTTCAGGGTTCCGTACGTCCGACAAAGAAAAACGAAATCTTTATAAGATCTCTCGTATATCTGTCTGTCCGTCTGTCACAGTCAATTTGCTCCGAATCTACAGACACGGACTATAACGTAAATAAATTAGGAAAAACTGTACCGTGTGACATATCAAAAGAAAGGGACTGTTGTAAGGGTCTTAAATATTTTATAATTTTAAAATAAATAGTTTTAAAGTTATTAAAGAAAATATATCAACATTGGAGTTGAATGTGTGGAAGAAAATTTTTTTTTAGTGATCCGTACGTTCAAATGAAAAACGGAACCCTTATAGAATCATTCGTAAGTCTGTCTGTCAATTTTTTTTTAATAAAATACTTTACCTGCTTTATTAATGTTTAAAATAGTTTCTTGAGTCGAGAATTTGATTTAGAAAACTTCCCAGGCGGAGACCAAGGTCACTTTCCCTCATAATAGCATTTGCATTTTTAATCTAATTTTAAAAGGATAAATTAACAAATTGTTTTTTGCTTCAACATTAAATATTTCGAGCGAAAAGGACGCGAATGAAGGAGTTTTTAATTTTTCATAAAAACGGAACTTATTTTCGTCGTTCCTGTTAAAACTTAATTCCACAGTAATTTTTGATGAACCTTTTGAATTGTAAATAATTCTGGCTGTATCGTATCTTATAGATTCTTTGGATTGAAGGTGATCATAAGTATACTAAAACGTTCATTGTCTGTCAGGGGCGAATTTTCATATTTGTTTGAGGTTTAATAAAGATTATTTTCTTCTTCAAATTTATTTTAGTATGGGATTATGATGAATACATTACACAGGGATGCCAAAGAATAATAAATTGTTTCAATATATGTAAAAATCGATTTGTAAGTAGTTACGAATTGTTTTTAAAAAGCATTTCGAAATTATCCAAATTCCAACGTGATTTTGCGATTATAGAAGTTTAGAGATAATATCTTTAGCTTTTTTCCATTCTGGGTTTAGTTTTGTTTTGAGGGAAGGGATTGTTGTCATTATATTACGAAGTTTGTACAATCTCTGCGATCTTTAGCACTTATATGTATCAGCCGCTACTGTTTTTGGTAGATATCTGGGGATAGGTTTTTTATTCAGTATAAAATTAGAGTTTATGCAGCAATATATCACCCTCTTTAGGGAAGACCTCAAGCTCCTTCCTTAAAATAACCAAGAGGTTGTTGTCCTCTCAAATAGGATTCTTTCACGAACGAGAATAAAGCCCGAACGTATTCACAAGGGTTTTGCTTTGTTAGAATCGTTATATGAAAATTTTTCAAGTTGTTTCACGTAAGTACTTTAATAATAACTTTGTAAGAAAATTGCTAACTATATTTATCGCCAAATGTTTATATTTGAAATGATTTTTAAATGATACCCAGAACATTTTTACAATCCTAACTAATATTATAAATGCGCAAGTGAGTTTGTTTGTTTATTACCATTTCATAGCTTAACTTTTCAACCGACAATCGTGAAATTTTGTACACACATTACCAGGGGTACAGGAAAGGACATAGGGTAGCTTTTATCCAGAAAGGGGTAGAAAAATGTCTTTTTATCTTAATAAAGAAGGACTGTAACTGTCATTCTACGCAAAGTGTATCTATAACGTAGAAAATTAAAAACTTTAGTTGTATCCTGATGATCCTGGTCAGAATTATTTATAAAATTATTGTGTTTTCGATGATCTTTGACACGTATTTAGGCCGCGGGTGAAACCTTGTTACTAATAAAACTATTAAGTTATAATATTTCCTGTAATAAAAAATATTGTTATTGATTGAAACCGAAAGTAGTCACATGGAATTAAATTAGTTTTGTTAAGAATTTTGTCAGAATGTTGCGCCATTTTTAGGGTGTTGGTGGTTTTCTGCGTGAGGCTTTTTAAGATTCATTTCTCCCTCAGATATAGCTTTAGACGTCTACGTTGAATTACCAGCATTTTTGAAATATTATCGGAAGAACTCTCGGCGATTTGGGCATTATTAGAAAATACACATTTTTCAACGTCTTCTTCCTTTTTCCGTCTTTTCGGTTTTTAGTTGTATTCGTGAGAAGGATTTTTATATTTCTGTATTATACTCCGTAAGCAATATTGAGCTTTACGAAATTTTCTGGAATATAATTAGGTCATGGGATTGAATTTTCTCTTACTGCTGCATATATTTCGCAAGCTGTTAGAATACAAATTGTCTTAAAAAGGGATTTTTATGAAAGCGAGTTTATCGTTATTTATGTGTCTTTTATTTAGAAAAATTTGTTTACAGTTTTTTTTTAGTTTTACGAGCGGATACAGTGAATAAACGTAAAAAAATGAAATTATTTTCAAATGACGGCGTAATGAGTAATTATAAAGTGTCGACAGATATACATCTACATAAGTCTATCCATATGAGGGCAATCTGCTTCATGTGACCACGTCTTCTTTATATCCTTAGTTTCACCGATTTTAGACGTTCGCAGTAAGGTTTGGGAAACTCGAGCAATCGAACTTGTCAGGTCCGAGTCCATATAAGGTCTACAAATACAAAATACATATGTTTGTACTGTGGGGTTGGAATTAAATACAGATAAGTTAAAAATTCTATAATCATTATAAATCAGGAGGAAGAAATAAGTAATTAGAATTCCAGTGGAAAAGAAAAACAATCAAAAAAGTTACAGAGTTCAACTACCTAGGATTCACTGCAAAAATATAATGGAGAAGATGGACACATCATAGTAAAACTGAGGAAGAAAGCAATTTGGGGTAATGGGAAAGGTATGGAGAATAGGAGAAAGAAATCTCAAAGAGAGTTGGAAGAAAAGAAAAGAAATTGAAAGCATTCAAGACAAGACACATATGATGGATTTTGAAATTAGATAGAAATACATCAAGAAGAAACTAAAATAGAAAAATTGACCATAAAATATTTGAACATAGCTTTAAAGTAGGCACGAAACTGGAAAAAGCCAGTGTATGGAAGGTTTAACTAAAGACATTATAAACAAGAGAAAAAATGAGAAATTTTATTGTCATAAAGAAGCGAATCCAATGCTTATTTTGAATATTATTGAACAATTGGTAATTCTGTTGGTAAACATGCGTTTTATCACTTTTAAAATTGATACTGAAACCGAATTTTGAGTATCGGGTTCGAGTATTCCTATCTGGACTCGATGGGCCCGAATCCGATTACTCCAAATTGAAAAACCCCAATTGAGCAACATTTGTGTGTTGGTTCGTTCACGAGTTTCCCAGGTTTATAATCTCGCGAGTTTCAAATAATGCACTAACAACTCCTACAGTAGGTAAATATAAGTAGGTAGAATAATTTAAAATTAAATGTATATACATCTGTACTGAGACATACATATGTATAGGAGTTAGTGGCCTAAATACGAATTTGCTGTTAGGAAGCTGTTGAGTAATGGCGGATATGTGCTTCAGAATTTACTGAAGTGTACAATTATAAATAGCAGGTAGTAAGAGCTGTTACAGAGAGCCGGTTGCATCGTCACTGCAGCTAATAAATTGTCTGTGTAAGTCCAATGTTACTGATTGTGAGCAGTATGGTTTTGTCTTTGATTTATCGCTGTATGTTCAGATTAATTGCATCTTGAATGTCCGATCTAATAATATCCACTATACCTACCATTAATTTACAACTTCGCCGATTAAACAGGGACATCCATAACATTGATGTTATGGAATATTGGATATAAACTTTAATTGTCAAAATAGAAAATATTAACTTAAATTAACCATATTCCCATATATCGTATACATATATTTTTAGATTAAGTTGCACTAATCTTCGAAGGGATTCTACTTAAAGTTTTGATAATTTTTATCATCACAAATAACTTGATTTGATCTAATTTTATTTAGCATATCTTTGTGTTTTTTTTTTCGTATAATCAATGTTATTTTGACTTTTTCTGTCTAACGACTTGTTGGGTCAAATTAGCTTGGTACTAGAAGTAGAATTTGTAGCACAACATTTTTTTGATTCATAATAAGGTTATCAGTTCTAAGACACGCACCTTCACTCTTTCCTATCCTGCGCTAATCTTCGCATTTCTCTAAAGCTAGACAACCCATATCCTTAACTATTTGCGAACAGTAATTTAACCTAGGTCTACCTCTACTCCTCCTAAGTTCCATTTCTGCCTGTGACACCTTCATGCCTGAGAAGGTGTCCTACTAACCTATCTCGCCTATTTCTTATTGACTTCAATAGAGTCCTCTGTTCTCTTACTTTTTCTAATATATATTCATTTCTAACTTTCTCTATCCACGGTATCCTCATCATTGGCCTATAATATAACACCACATTTCGAACCTTTTCCTTTCCACTGCGCCCACTGTCCATGTTTTGGAACCTAACCTAACCTAGCCTAACCTAACCTAACCTAACCTAACCTAACCTTTTCCTTTCCGCTGTGCCCACTGTCCATGTTTTGGAACCTAACCTAACCTAACCTAACCTAACCTAACCTATTCCTTTCCGCTGCGCCCACTGTCCATGTTTCGCATCCGTACAGCGCCTTGCTCCAAACATACACTTTTAACAACCTTTTTCGAATTTCTAAATTAACCGTTCGCTAACATAGAAGTGACTTCTTTTTATTGAAGGCGACTCGACCCTGCGCTATCCTCTGCCTTATAACTCTACTACTCCTTCCTTCCTGACTTATCTTTTTTTATTTATGTCGCCCATTTTGATTGAGGGTACCATCTTGAGTTCATAATGCACGCTCATGAATATTCGTTGTTCGAATAGTGTTGTATCCAATATTACTCTTCTTCATCATTTTGTCTGTTCTCTTTATAATTGGAAGTGAGTATTTTTTATGAAGAGGCTTAAGGAGAGCTGTTCCATTTTCATCGGTTTTCTAACGTTCTTTTCCGACTGATTTATTGTACCTAAGCTATTCAAAAATTCCATTGTTCATTTCCATGCTACCTACAAATCAGTGGAATAAATAAATATGAAAATTGGGTTATTATGAAAAGTGTTTAAAAAGCGGTGTGGTCGTATTTTCAGTTTTCAAGAATGATTTGTGGAGATATATATTTGTTCTGTTCACTATTAATCTCTGCAAGGTAATAAACAACGCTGGGAAAATTTACGATTTCTGGCAAGTCAGCAGCGGTCAGAGGAGGTTTTCTTTTACAAGAAACAAGTTCAAGAGTCAAATAAATAAACGAGAATATTCGTTTTGTGGTTCGACGTATTGGCAAGAAGCAGTGACTTCCTTCGGTAGGAGTTCCTTGGGGAATCCTGCAAGATACGACGTTAGACAGTTTGAATTTAAAATTGATTTTACTATTTAAAATTCAGCAGTGCTAGAATCTTTTTCTTTTCATTTTAAAATTGTCTTCTAACTTTTACATGTGTAATACTATAGTTTTGCTGTTAAACTTCATCTGTAGCAGTTAAATTATGTAGACTAGTTTTGTTGCAGTTTAGACTTAACCGTATCATTTGAAATTTAATTACTAGTATCATGATAATGTTTCCACAACACAGAAAAGCACTCTTTTAGGTGTGTTTATAAGACGAAGCAGTTCCAAATAAGTCTATATTTTCTGAGTTCCTGAAAATAAAAAATTTTAAATTGTAATGCATTGTGAACATACAAAGGCAATTAAAGTACGGGTTTTTTACATTACGATTAGCCGTTGCTTAAATCAAAATTAAAATCGTAAGAACATACGATAAAAACATGTGACCACAAACGTAATAAGAATTTGAAAATAAATTACTAACTTTAGAAGACAACCAAATTACCTTTACAAATATTTTTAATCCTTTTATTGCTTACTCGAATCAATTCAAAATCATTTTTAATTACCTAAATCAACAAATGATGAGTTGTTTTGCCACATACCACATGGTCATATTTGAATCTTATTAGGTATACCTTTAGAAATAACTTGAACATTAACTCATTCTACTTACCATAACATTATACATTTCATATTAAAATTATTATTTTATTGCCCTTTTTATGAGGCTGTGAATATTTTTCTGCACTTACACAATCATATATAAAATTCCATCCTGATGTTTGTTACTATTGATTGCTATACAGTATAGGAAAAAGTTTAACCGACCGTAGGGAGATTCTCTCTTCTT
>NW_020438915.1:509246-528498 GCF_000699045.2 Agrilus planipennis | reverse complement strand
TCCGCCTATAACACCACATTTCGAACGCTTCTAACCTTTTCTTTTCCGCCGCTCCCACTGTCCATGTTTCACACCCGTACAACGCCGTGCTCCAAACATACACCTTTAACAACCTTTTTCGAATTTCTAAATTAACCGTTCGCTAACATAGAAGTGACTTCTTTTTATTGAAGGCGACTCGACCCTGCGCTATCCTTTGCCTTATAACTCTACTACTCCTTCTTTCCTGACTTATCTTTTTTTATTTATGTCGCCCATTTTGATTGAGGGTACCATCTTGAGTTCATAATGCACGCTCATGAATATTCGTTGTTCGAATAGTGTTGTATCCAATATTACTCTTCTTCATCATTTTGTCTGTTCTCTTTATAATTGGAAGTGAGTATTTTTTATGAAGAGGCTTAAGGAGAGCTGTTCCATTTTCATCGGTTTTCTAACGTTCTTTTCCGACTGATTTATTGTACCTAAGCTATTCAAAAATTCCATTGTTCATTTCCATGCTACCTACAAATCAGTGGAATAAATAAATATGAAAATTGGGTTATTATGAAAAGTGTTTAAAAAGCGGTGTGGTCGTATTTTCAGTTTTCAAGAATGATTTGTGGAGATATATATTTGTTCTGTTCACTATTAATCTCTGCAAGGTAATAAACAACGCTGGGAAAATTTACGATTTCTGGCAAGTCAGCAGCGGTCAGAGGAGGTTTTCTTTTACAAGAAACAAGTTCAAGAGTCAAATAAATAAACGAGAATATTCGTTTTGTGGTTCGACGTATTGGCAAGAAGCAGTGACTTCCTTCGGTAGGAGTTCCTTGGGGAATCCTGCAAGATACGACGTTAGACAGTTTGAATTTAAAATTGATTTTACTATAATACGCAAAGAATGCTTGGTTCCGTAATGTACCNGGCGCTTTTCTTCATGTGCGCCGTATCTGTAAACGTGTGTGTAGTACCTGCGTTCCGGGAAAGCAATTAAACCGTTCAAAGAAAACGAGACTTCTCTGGACGGTTGGAGAACGTTGCCGAAAGGAGGCAAGGGAGTATAAAAAGGAAGAGACGAGTAGAATAAATTAGTTTGTAAAACGTTCACCATTAAGTTTTGAATTGCCTCTTATAGAATCCTAACGAAATATAAACTTCTATTCTCTAGTAAACGAAATAAGTCAGAAAATTTCGTAAGCAAAATAAATTATGCCTTTAATAAAAATAATATAATACAAAAGCTCCTTAAAAATTACTTTTAAAGGGGCTCAAATAGACCTCCACACTGTGTGAAACAATAGGGTTCCAGTCTACTGTAAAACTTTTGACGAGTGTATACCAATATTTTAACCGAAATGTTATTGCCTTGTGGAAGAGATAATTCTTAGCATTTTACGTGGTTAGTTAAATATATTTTCCACCTGTAGTGTATGAGACAGTTATTAAAACATCACACGCATAATTCTCGTTATTAGATTATCTTTGAATTCTGGCGCCAAAGGTACAGGAAGAGAACAATTATTACGTACTTACTCTTTTGATTTACTTTTATTAAATTCAACTTTTGTGGTGTCCTTGACTTCTACCTTTGGTCTTGTAGGTACATAGGTACATTACTGATATAAGATCCCTGGGTTATTTAAGGAAGTCGAGAGCTGCCTTTGAAACCTACCGTTCATTAAATGTAATTATAATTAAATAATAGAGCAAGGTGAAACTTTGTGCTGCGTCTCATTTTCTCAATAATTAATTTTCGTAATAATCATCATTTGGTATCTTGCTTCTCTATGTCCTATTACTAAATGCTGAAATATGAGAATTTTGAAACCAAATTTCTGCAAACTAGGTGAAATATAAGCTGTGATGAGCATATGTAAGATTAAATTTAATTACGTTATTGTGCAGTGGTGGCACAAAGAGAGAGAATTACAACTTTAGGGGTGTTATTTTGNATAAATGATGCCTAAATTAAATTTTTAGTTATTGTTTTCTTTTCAAAATTATCATGGGGGCTATAATATGAAAGATGCTAAAAAGAGGCGATTTCGTTTTTCTTTGCTCTTACACAAAAATATTTTGGGGTAATGATTAAAAAAGTTCCCCGACCGCTGCTCTAGAGATTTATAAGGAAGGTCAGTGCAAAATTTTAAGTCTCTAAGCCCACGGGTTTGGCCTGTGCGTTGATGTATCAGTCAGTCAGTTTCTTTCATAGATAAGATGCCCCAGTTCTTCTTTCAAAAGTTGATAGAAGCTGTATTTTTCTCTCATTTTCAGATTGGGTCATTAAACCGAAAATGATGTCGTCATCACTTCGGGAAACGTATAAATCATGAACGGTTTGACAAATTGAGACCCAGAACGCGGTCATCATAAGCGATATCAATGCTGAAGTCAACCGCCACAGCGGGTCTCCCAAAGAAAGATTGGAAACGAAGGTTCAGCCTCCGAGATAGCCGCAGAAGAGGGTTGGTAAGTACTAATTAATCTTTAAACCACCTAATGAATATCACAAAAATTTAATAATGTAATTTTATAATTACAATTAGTTAATGATCTTTCTAGAGTTTAATTATATCATTAACGTTGAGAATTGCTAAGATTAAAAGAAGTTTTGTCTTACATGCTTACTGAACTGGACGCTAGTTTCTATCCGACGTTTGTTAGTTGATGTGTTTTTAAGTATAATTACAAGTACTTACATGCATATTACACATAAATGATACAAATCAATTTAAACATAATTGAGCATTTGGTAATTTTTTTTAATAAACAATTCTGTTGCATGCTCGCCTGAAAATAGATTGCAATTTTGTTTGTTTTTAATTTTCTTTAGATTCACGTATCTGTGCCCATGTAAAAGTACAGAGTGATTGCCTACGGCACAGGTCGTTTGTCGGTCCGTGTTTTTTTTGTAAAATTCATCAAAAAGGACTAGATGTATGCGTTTGAAAGTATCGATTTCACAAGTATATTTATAGCTGTGGGGACAGTTTTATATTTAAAGAGAATTATTAAACGAGTCGAAGCGTTACCGATGAACCAGACCCTAGGGTTGCCCCTCATTTACGAAGTTATGTTTCTGCTGGTGCAAATTAAATTTGTAGCCGAAAAAATTCAATAACCATCACGTTTCCACCATCTCGGTTGTCTTAATTTTATTATTAGCAGCTATACAGTTACAGGTTCCCTCGTCCGACGATAATTTTAATCTTATTACGAAGAAAGTCTGAGTTTTCTTTTTGATTTTGAAAATTCTGCGAATGAGATTATAAGATTCAAAAATTACACTTCTTTGCATTTGTTATAACGCCGGGTGAGACGAAAATTTTTTTGAAAGAGGTCAATATAAAGTTGAATTGAAAGATCTTTCCTAAAATTGGTTTAATTATTTTGAATTAATCTAACAAGTATTTTTACAGAAATTACAATTTCTTATCGTTTTACATGATACTGTAACGAATTTCCTAGTATAGTTTCATCTGTTTGAACGCATTTTACACAAGTAATTTTATTTTACTTAACAACAGTAAATTTGCACTAATTTATTTTATTTGTTCCACACTATGTAACTGTGTTACATTGCATTCGCATTCTTTATGTCTTATGTCCAAATATTATACTGTTTAGGTATTTATCTACTGGTCTATTAAAGGTTGACCTTTCGGTTATATTATTTATATCACTGCCTGCAATTGACTGTCTTCGACTGTTTACCTGCTAATTATTTGTAGGTACCTATACTGTTGTCGAATGCTTTCGAGAATTTTTGGGGGAACATCAAATTATCTCCCGAATCTTCTCGTAATTCTTTTGTATTACACACTTTGATTTATGTTCGGCCGGGAAATAAATAAACGTGTGGTCTTATCGATTTTAAACAAAGGTCATCCCTTTGTAACGTTAAAGATTCTAAAACGTAGTATACAGTCAGCGAATCAATCACAGTAGAGGTAACATTCAACATTCTATAGATTGACTGAAAGACGTTTTTCGACAAACATTTGCAACGTGTTTTGTATAATTGATAATAGCGATGTCCCAAACAGAAAAGTACGATTGGGTTAGGTGTGTGCTAAAGTTGGTTTGCCAGTTATGAGGTTTGGGACAAAGTTGAATAACAATTCTGAGCCAAATATGGTTCAACTATCGAATGATAATATCAGGCCTGGTTTGGCATACAATCTTGGAACAATAATGAATCAGAAAGAGTTGACCTTGCGCAACCAATAACCTTTTGCCAAAGTTATAATCAATGGTGGCCCATGAACTCCGTTTAGTCAAACTTGGGCAATCCCATGGTGGCCAAAGTTCACCAAATCGTCAACTCTGGCAGTTCCTACATGGAGTTTTGTAGAATTGTGGAACTAATATTTTGCTAAATGAAACGTCAATGAAGTAACCAATGTATTAACATTTGTTTAAACAAACTGCTAAGTATAGTTAGTTTAATGATAACTATAATTTTTCTAGTTTAAATGCTTTAACGTTGTTGTTACAATTCCCCGCTTTTTTGACGGAAAGTTTTATATCGAGTTTTAAATTATTTTAAAAAGTTTCCTTCGTAATAACATTTGAAAGTCTTGAGCTTTGAATAATTTATGGCTTCGTCTATAACGTTTTAAATTGTACAGGGACCTAAGAAAAAGTTGATTATCGCAGTTTCTCTTGAATGTGTTGATAAAAAAGAAAGAAACTTATTTTCTAAAATGCCTTTAGATAATGTAAAAACGGTTTTGTTTGGGATTGGATCTTTTCATGCGTCTATTTGAATATCTTATACTTATTTTCTGATGTGTTGTATATCATTTTTATGATTTATTGTCTGAGAACTGCGACTGGATGGTATCACAAACCACTCTTCAACTATACATAATGGAGATGTAGCAAACCATCTCCTTGTCAATCCTGTAAACATTTATTTTCGTTCAACTCATATACATCGGTAAATACGAAGGAAAAATCGGTATTTTCAACTATTTTGTCTGAGGTAAGACAAATTGCGAAAACTTACTGAGTCAAAACAGACGCAATTTTCTTTTATTAATGGCAAAGGATTTAACAAAAAACTTTCATAATTTTAATGTAAGGGCTCCCTGATTGTATTTCCTCAGTCCTTTTTGTATTGACTTTACAGAAAATACTTACATGCATTTTCGAAAAATTTTTGCTTGAAAAGTTTCTAGTTTTTGAAAACGAATATTTAACGGGTACCATGTAGGTATTAGTGTATGTATGTATTTATTATTGTCAAATGAAAGATATATGTGTTATTTTGATGAGAAAAATTAAAAAGTCGAAAAAATTCGTTGTGGCACCGTTCATATAAAGGGATGTTTTCAGTAAGATCGTCGAGAAAGATTTATGGAGCAAAGCATTATGGGAACATCTAATATATCAACTGTATTAACTGCATTTAATATTTGTGCGTTTTCCTTCGAAATAAGATGAATATTTAAAATGTAATTAATTTTGTTTAAACGTTAACTACATATGTATGCATGGTAATATATATATAGAGAGAGAGAGAAATGAAAATTATAATGGTGGAGAAAACTCTGTTTTGGACTGAGAAAGTAGAATTGAGATTTACTCGTTTTTCCTGTCTCCTCCACAATATTTTTCCGACTTGGAAATTCGTGGCCCACCGCGTGCTGTACGAGCAAAGAACACAGACATGCTACGAATTCGCTCGTTTATAAACTGCGCGCATTGAAACGAGAAAATTGAAAATTTCAAAGCGAGATTTACCACCACTCGCTGGCTTTAAATAAGTTATAAACATAAATCATCTAACATCAACGAACGCACGTTTTTTTTTCCTGATTATAAATGCCATTCTATTTTGTTTTGATTGAAAGTAGCAGTTTGTTGGAATTATCTACAACATGAAGAAAATATTTTGTAATATTTCTCAAAATTCTAAACATTATTTGAGTATATCGAGTAGATCTATTACAGAATCAAAGAAACAAAATGTAGAAACCAAAGCTTTTCCTTTTTGTTTAATTCTAAAATCGGACGGAAGCCTAATATTTTTTAAGCGTCGATTTCGAGAAGGTCGACGAATACTGGAATCAATACTAGTTCGGTCATTTTTTTTTCCATAAAAGTCACAAATCCGCTTATAAACGAAGGTGAGCTTTCTATAAAAGCACGCCTTATATAAAAAGGGGCCAAATGTAAGAGTGTTTGGCGTTAAAAACCCGTGGTTGATATTAATATTAATGAGATCAAAAGGTACTTTGTTTTAACTAAAACACAAACTTCGTATTTTTCGAATCGAAGCAAAGTTGAGTTTTTAATGGAAATTGATATCTTGGAAGTTTTCCGAAATAAAAGTTTTAAACAATTTAATTTTTAATTTTCTATTACGACAGTGATTTAAATTAAACACAACATTACTGTTTGTGATTTTATTGAAACGATTGGGAGAAGCCCTTACTTTTATTTTTTAATAGATTGAAGTTTTATTAAGCGTTTTTCTGGAAAGTATGTACTCCTTAAATAATGTGGCTAAACATTACAGTTACCAGCAAATATCAATAGAGGGCGACATGCTGTCACTTTCTTGATATTTAGTTATCCTAGTTTCATTTAGCCATTTCTAGTGAATAGTAAAATTAATTACAAAACACAACGGGATTCAGTGTTCTTTATTTAACGCTTTTGTAATCACAGCAATTAAGAATGTAGTGCTTTAATATTGACTTATTTTTAGTAGCTGAAATAACTTCTATATACCATGTTGCACAAATAATCACATGGATATTATTGTCTTTTCTTCTCATAAACTAAATGCCGAATGCAGTGCAATGTTTACTCAAAGTAAATGTTAAGCAGTCATCAACGGTGGTAGCTACCTACCGATAAATAAATATTGTCCTTTTGTTTCTAAACGGTGTCTACATTTTGCAGTTTACAGTCATCTGCACGTTGGGCTTTATATCAAACATGATCCTTTACGTAATTAGGAAGTTGAAGGGTCATTTAACATTTAATAATGTTTGAGAAGGTTCTTTCTGATTAAGAATATCAACTTGCTATACAGCAAGTGCTTTTCGAAAGAATTGTAAAAAATCGGTTACTATTTTTCATATTCTTTCTTCGATTTCTTTCTCGATGCAGTCGATTTTCAGGTATATAAAGAAAATTAATTAGCCCCCCAAACTTTTAGTCAAATAAGAGTTCTTGAAAGTCGGTCAAGAATTTTGAAAACATTTATTTCGACACTTGATGTTTTTGACCGATTTTCAATTGTTAGCTTTTTTCACTTTCAATCAAAATTACCTCCAATTTGAGAGCAATTTTGTATGTATAAACTTCTACTGTAACGAAAAAAAAATAAAAATTGACTTTTGCTATTACAATAAACAGAATTTGTAATCATCGCCGTCGGCAGATTATAATTAATTGTTAAGTATAACAGACACCTGAAGTAAATCTGTAGTCGTTCTAATTTTGGTATTATTTAAGAAGCCAAAGGTTAATTGCTGTACCGTTGAAAATCGTCCATCCGTACGTAGAAATAGTAACTGTTCCATTTGGTACTTGTCCAATTAGGCGTTATTTACAGAGAGTAAGGTTTTGTGTCGGAAGCAGGAAAGTATTCCATCAAAGGAACCCTCAAAAGAGAAGTTCTATGCGGTTCGTCATGCAGAATATCCCATTTAGCGCAGACAACTGGAAAGGTGCCAACTAGAGGCTTTGGAATCGATAGCATTTTCGGATTTTCTACGATCAACCTGCAAATGCCGTTGCATTTAACATTAATAAATATGCTGAAAACACAAGGCTTCAGCAATATTTGAACGTCCCGTTTTCTAATGACTTTCCGTCTGTTGGTACCATTAGAAGTAGGTATTAGATATATGACAGAAACTAATTTCTTTCCAATAGGATTCTAGTTTCCTGATAGTTACCTCAAATCAAAAATACCGTGTCACAATTCATGATCCATTATTAATTTCGACAGCAATAGTCCTTAGCAAGGATGAAATAAAACAAAGCTATAACTTCGTAACATTCGTTTAAAATCTATATAGGTATGGAATATATACATACCTTTTATCGAGTTAAAGGTCTCGGGATTCTAAGGTCATTAAAAAACGAAAGCGGAACGATCGGTAGCACGGTTTATGCGTGCGTGATTAAAACGTACGCCATAAAAGTACATGTACTTTTCTGAAATTGCGCGAAAAGCTTCAAGTTCTTGTAGACGAGCTTTTCACGAGTATCGTAGTTATGTGGTTGTGGGTTGTACCAAACACGTATCAAATAAAAGGCATATGTACGTAAAGTGAAATGCTGAACTTTAGAGTTTTATAGCTTTAGCGATTTTGCCTTTTGGTGTTGTTGAAAGTTGCTTATATCTGTGTTCGTAACAACAGCTTTAGAGGCTTTTAGCAACACTAAGTTATTGACTGCATTATCGTTCTTCCTTCTGAGTTCATTAAGACACTTGTAGAAGAGCCCTCTTAATATTCTAGAGAGAGTTCTGAACTTGATCCTTTTAGGATAATTGGGACCAAAACAACAATCTAGAATTGATTTGGATTAAACTGTCAGGGAGCTCAAACATTTGGAAGTAGTATTTTCTGAACTGCCTATCCTATTAATTAAGTTTTCAATATGCTTTTGTAAATACTTAATTTGGGGACTACCGCGCGGTTAGACTGTTTGGCCAGCTTTTTATTCGGCAGACGTACTGTCGACGATAAAGCGGTGTAATATTGCGACGCTTCTATTGTTATTTTGCTTGACTGATTAAATGAAGTCGTATTTGACCTTAATTGAATGCGGGCAAAGGCGGGAAGTTCGATCTTAATCAGTCTGCTTAACAAACACCTGCTTGCACCGTCTGTAAGAGAACAGACAACGAGACACGTGGGATGTACCTAATGAAAATCCTTGACTTATTAACTGAAGTTAGTAATTTAAACGGAAGGGTGTCAAACACGATTCAATAAAGGAAAATACGTTAAACACCTTCTTTGCAATATGTAGGTAGTTAATCAATATATTAATTCTGGACACATCTTGAATATTCCCGCAGATAGGGATCTATCGATGGTGGATAAAGTTTGTATTAAAAGCGCGGACCGTACCCTGAGTGACACATATTTGCCGCATAACAATAGAAGTTTCGGTATTCTTGAGAAGAATGAAGAATCCTTCAGAGAATTCGACAATAATAAGGTTACACTGTTGGATCTATAAAATTGATATTTATAAATTGTAATTGCTCATTGCAAATTAAATGAATGGTATTAGATAGATCAGTACTGCATGAAAATAAATAAAAGTAAAACTAAAATACTGGTATGCAAGGGAAGAAAAAGTAGGGAAAGAGCGAATATAAAGATAGGAGACGAAAAATTAGAAGAAGTGGCTGATTTTAGATACCTAGGAAGTCAGATAAATGAGGATGGAAGGAGTAGTAGGGATATAAAGCAGAGGATAGCGCAGGGTCGTGTCGCCTTTAATAAAAAGAAGTCACTTCTATGCTCGCGAACGGTTAATTTAGAAATTCGAAAAAGGTTGTTAAAGGTGTATGTTTGGAGCACGGCGTTGTACGGGTGTGAAACATGGACAGTGGGAGCGGCGGAAAAGAAAAGGTTAGTAGCGTTCGAAATGTGGTGTTGTAGGCGGATGATGAGGATAACGTGGGTAGAAAAGGTTAGAAATGAAGAGGTACTGGAAAGAATAGGAGAACAGAGGACTCTATGGAAGTCAATAAAAAATAGGCGAGATAGGTTGGTAGGACACCTTCTCAGGCATGAAGACATATTAGAGGCAGAAACAGAAGTTAGGAGGGGTAGAGGTAGACCTAGATTAGATTACTGTTCGCAAATAGTTAAGGATGTGTATTGTTCTAGTTTTAGGGAAATGCGAAGTTTAGCTCAGGATAGGAAAGAGTGGAGGTTCATGTCCAACCAGTCTTAGGACTGATGATGATTAGGTTATGAAAATCTTTCAAGCTGATGTAGAAGATGCAGAGGTAAATTAGTTTGTAAAACGTTCACCATTAAGTTTTGAATTGCCTCTTATAGAATCCTAACTAAAATACAGTACACAAGTGGGTTGTGGCATGAAAATGTGTCGTTAATTTAGTAGAGTATGAAGCACAAGTATGTGAGTAAACAATTTCCTTTCATTGACTACTTGTAATACTAAAACCGCAGAACTAGAACTCGAATACAATCGATACTGTAGAGCTAAAAGTCAGAAAATCCAAGTTGGCTCGGGTCCAAAAGTTGCTTCAGTAAATTATTGTCTTAATATTTTTTTTGATGTGCTGCATGTAAACAACAGACAGATAGTCCGATCGTAATTTACTGAATATCGTGGAGAATGGACATTTTGTTTTGACATATGTTTATGCTGGAAAAGTCGATACTCTTCACGCATTTTGTTTTCTGTTTTTTTTTTCGTTATATTTTCAGAGGAATAACTGAAACGTATACTATATTAAGAAGTGATTATTTTATCAGTAAATCCAAATATAGGTTTGCTTTCTTCCGTTTTTGGCAGTTTTATACATCTACGTCAAACGTAAATATATTTTTCTAGGACACAACCGTGCTTTAGGGTTTAATTTTTTATAAAGCCCTTATTAATAGATTTCGACGTCTAGCTTATAAGGATCTTCAGTATGCAAGAGCTACTATTAGAGCAAATATTACACACAAACATTCGACTTTACTAAAAAAGAATTGAAAATAAAGCCAGACAAACGCTTGTCCTTTTGATATATTCACTTTTCAATTTATTTTTTGTGTTAAGCCTGGATTTTGTTTATTCTTATTCTGGTTTTCGTCCTTTGGCTACAGAGGAGTAGTCCTCAATCACCGAACAGTTTTTCGGGAAGAAGTCTGCTTTTGTTGTTTTTCGATTAACGTCGACTAAACCTACTTCTCCTTTTTTCTAGGACACTCGATCCCAATCGGGAGGTAGCAGGCGTTGGACAAGTCTCAGACATTATCCTCATATGCATCCTGAACAAGTGAATCTCACGTCACCGCCATCAATGCCGTCGACTTCTACCAATAGTCCTGTACCGGAGGTTGTGAAGAAAAGCAATTGGCAGGTTATCGAACATTTCGGTTCGACTAACAAAGGAAGTCTTTCATCTTCTTTGATTGCGGTAAGGCATTTATTAACAAGTTACTGAAAAACTCCGTTGTTAATATTATGTCAGCACAGGGCAAAATAGCATTACGTAGTTAGTATCAGCAATTTCTTATGCTGAAGTGTACGATGTGTTGCAAACCTATTTACAAACAATTCCTTTAAATTTAATTTTTCAAATAATTTTTAAGAAAATGATAAAACAAATTGTTCACAAAAGTGAATTTCGACCACTCGAAGCAATGGTACTAACAGTTTCGAGCTCACAGTGACTGATAGGGGGGAAAAACTAGTTGGATTAATAATATTTTTGATTATATTCTGACTTTTATTGAATGATAATCTTTGTATTAATACTGACAGATTAGTGTCACCCCTTTCCGTGTTAAGTATATTTAATTTAAACAACTTCTCGAATAGATACTGTGTGTGGAATGGTTGCAGATGAACGGTTTTCTTTGTCGAACTGGAGCAAGCTGTTAACGCCATAAAAGGTTAAGCGTTACTTGGAGTTGTCGCTTAAAAGACAGTCGAAGGATAATTAACAGCAAAAGTCGCAAATGTAATGTACCGAAAAGTTTCTAATTAAATGATGAATTGGTGTTAAAGTTCCGTTTCGATGAGAAACTTTAGGCAACTTAGAAAATTACTTCAGTCTTTTGGAAACAAGATTTCTAAGGGTGGATGTGCTGCTGCGCAAGAAGAGGCAATACGCTTTCCAAATATCTTCCTTGTTATAGAAAAATAATGAAAATTAGAGTCGTATCTTAACTGTTCTTGTATTATTTTTTTATACGCGATCTTGATATTCTCTTGGTTTCAAGAAATCTTGGATGAAAAACATGTTAAATATTAAAATATTATATAATTTTTATTTATTTTGTTATACATTTTTAATTGTAACTTTTTACATCTCCGGAAGCTTTGATTCAAAAACGAGATATACTTAACTTTTGTACTTAACAAATACTGTTATTCTGTTTTCCATATCGATTTAAATCAATAAATAAATAAATGCTCAGTTGAGGGTTAAAAATATATGACAATTCTCCTTGAAAATAGAACGCTTGCTGTATTGAGTGATCAATTTTGATAACTGCTTGTACAAGAAATTGCTGACTGGGATTATATCTTCAAGGTTTCGAACTGCCAATCCACTTGGGGCTTATCAGAATTGGGGATGTCGTAAATAATTATTATTTCCATGAGATTTAGGATGCTTCTATCAGTAATCCCATGACGTATGCCCCGATTACAGTTACGAAAAATTGGAATCTTTCTACCTCATTTTGGTCCAATATTCTTGGCAGAAAGTGAAATAACTCGCAATAAATACAAATCATCATAAATTGGAGTATTAAGGAGAATGTGGGGTAGCTTATTTATTACCTTTATTGAAATATTAACTGTTTTTCATAAAATAAAAATATGAAGCCTCTTGTAAAAAGTATTCCTTCTAGAGGACTGAATAAAGCATTATTGACATCAGTGCGTGTCAAGAATGGAATTGATTTTCTAATCACAAAATTTTTACACATTAAAACTGAATTTACGTACGTTTTAATATATCTCTGATTTAAATCCAGTTATAGAGGTAAAACTTAAAGATTCTGCTAGATATTTTGGTGAAATTGCAGAAACTCTGCCATAATGCTCACCCTTCCGTCAATAACTAACTTCCTCTAGAATTAATTAGTGTCGCATGACTTTGAAATTCTTCGACGCTTCGGAGGTTCGACAGCTGTAGCTGCAGATGCAAATGTTGGATTTGTTGAGGCTATCAGCCAATTTTGTATGCAAACAGTTCGTGAATTTTAGTTGTGAGTTTGTTGCACTGATATTCCAATATTTGAAGTGGATTTTGGAAGAACAACGAGAACGACGTTGTAATTGGAATCAAACAGAACAACGACAACGGGAAACGACTCTTCAAAAGATGTCATCGCGTTCGACCAATTTGCTTTCAAATTATGTGTATTTCACGTTTATGCGAATGTATTAAGCTAGACTCTTGATACTTCAAAAGCGACACATTTGAATAGTAACAGTAATCTCTACCCTTTTCACTCCTTGCTTTTAAAATATGTCTCCAACTAGCCTTTGTACCAACGTATCTCGCCTATTTCTTATTGTAATACCTCTTCATTTCTAATTTTTAACATCTTCCTAAATTTCCGCAGTGTCCACCATTCATGACTTACTTATACCTTCAAACAACGAATTTCCAAATTAAACCATCGTTTTTTGTAAAAATTGTTCCGACTCTGCTCTATTCTTTATTTTATATGCCTCTAGCGCTTTTTCCATCTTGAATTATCTGTCTCTCTGTTCTTTATCATCATCATCATAAGGTCGTCAGTCCTAAAACTGGTTGGACACGCACCTCGACTCTTTCATATCTTGCGCTAATCTTCGCATTTCCCTAAAACTAGAACAACCCACATTCTTAACTATTTACGAACAATAATCTAATCTAGGTCTACCTCTACTCCTCCTAACTTCCGTTTCTGCCCTTAGTATGTCTCTAACTAGACCTCCATGCTACTAATCTAACTCATCTATTTCTTATTAACTTCCATAGAGTCCTCTGTTCTCTTACTTATTTTAATACCTCTTCATTTCTAACCTTCTGTAGCGACCACGAGCGTGATTGTGTGCGATAGGGCATACATGTGTGTGAGCGGCTTATCGATTCGCCGACTAGCCGCGGGCGCTTTTCTTCATGTGCGCCGTATCTGTAAACGTGTGTGTAGTACCTGCGTTCCGGGAAAGCAATTAAACCGTTCAAAGAAAACGAGACTTCTCTGGACGGTTGGAGAACGTTGCCGAAAGGAGGCAAGGGAGTATAAAAAGGAAGAGACGAGTAGAAATAAATTGACCGTTGCAGAGGTGAATCAAGAGATAAATAGACACTGATAGAAGTGAAATAAATAGAACTGTGAATAGTAACAGTAGTGTAAATAAATAGAATAATTACCTAAGTTTAGTAATAAGTTAATAGTGTTTTAAAGTCCTTTGCTAATAATTAGTGTAAATAAATAGCTTTTGTCGTTGTTAGTCTTAAAAGTTAATTTGCTAAACCCACGAACATTACACTTCTCTATCCACGGTATCCTCAGAATTCGCCTGTAACACTCTGTTTTTTACATATTATTAATTCTTTCCCTGGAGATTGTACAGTTATCGTGGAGAGTATAACTATTTTATTAGCTTAAGTGTATTGTGGAGTTTTAATAAGTATCAAATTTTTTAAAATTTCTTTTGATTCTGCTAAAATAACAATTGGGTGTCCCGTAGTAATCAATAACCTCGATTACGTATAAATTGTGTTTTGCCCGCCCTTATTTCATACTCCATTGCCGTTTATTTTTCCGCTTTATATTAATTATGCTTTGGTCGAGACGATGATTAAAAGCTTTAAACATGCAAATGTTAGCTAAATATTAATTAAGCAGACGCTTCTAAAAGCCCACGCCGCAATGCATATCCCAAAGAAAACGTCCAAAAGTCTGTAATGCAAATAGGCAAATAATTAATTAATATTTCTTGTAAAGACTACTCTTCCATAACAGATTTTAATCGTGCTTCATCCATCATCAATAATTAATTTAGTACCCAAATGATTCGCTTTTCTACTTGTAAACATCTTTAATATGTTCGTAATTGTTAGGTGTTCGCTATCAAAATAAAACGATTACGATTTCGGTTTGCTTCTTTTTTATTAATGGGAAAATTTTTATAGACTACAAATTACCTCAAATTAATGAGGAAAATTGTTGCTGTTGTCACACCTTTGGTTTTACGCTTTGATCACTAAGCCACTGGAGGTGACAGTAGAAAGACCGACGAAACGTTACTTATTAGGTCATAGATTCGTCGAACTAACGTATATATATCATATGAAATAATAATTAAAGAAACTTTTAATAGTAGTTAATGTTTAATATTAGTGTAAAAATGTATTTCATATGATATTTGTTTTTTTTAATTTGGAGTATTGATTGCCAGTTAAAGTATAATAACGGTCCAGCTCCAAAACATTTTTAATATCTTATATCCAGTTATACTGTTCATTTTGCAGTATATAAATACCTACTTATACGGATTTAACATTATCATTATTTTTAGCTTTTTATCTCCTTGGGTAAGATTAAACTACTGTTGAACAAATAATCCTCCTTAAAGACATATTTTAGCTTTTGTCAGTTAACGGCTTTTCCGGAATAGTAATTTTCTTTCAATACGAAGAACATGTTCTTATAGAACCTTTCATCATACGCATTTGTGTTGTGCTGCTGTTATTCTATCAGTTTCACGAAAATCTTGCATCCCTAACCATATTCGTACAAAAGAACAGTTCTGTGTTAAATTTTTTTCTTCCTTCAAACGACTTCGTTTCAAATCCCCTTTATCCGATTTTTCTTCGATAGATTTACAATTTGACGTGTATTCAAAGAAAAGCCAGATCCAAAAATATTTTCGACACTGTCACTTCATTTTCTTTTGCAGGGTTTTACTCTTAATGCAATGTTTACGTTCTGCAACTCACAAAAAGTACTCCAAAGGTATTAAATCCATAAAAACCTTCTAAATGAAAAGGGAAACATGTTTTACTTTTTAAATTATTTATATTCGTTAGGGTTCAAATACACTGACGTGAAACACTTCACTTATTTGACTTTTACTTTCTGGTTTAATAAATACTGCAAGTAAGCGTTGTTTCTTGTAAAAGAAATTTTGTATTGCTATTTTTCGTTTTTTTTTTTGTTTCTTTTGTAACTGTATTTATCTAAATAGGTATCTGTAGTATGAAGACCGTCAATTTCCTGAAGCCATTCTGAGTAAAAAGTTGGGAAATTTCATTTTCCATCGTAGAAATTATTAAAGCCAGTTTAATTTGATGCTATTTTGAGCCCTTGGCTATTAAAATTTTTGTCGNAGGACAGCAAGCCAGTCTAGATAAATCCTTGTATAAGGTCTTTTATAAAAAAAAAATATATACATCACGTTCGTTCCTGTATCCACTGATGTTAAGGTTATTAAAAGCACACAAGTGGTTTTTAACGTTCAAATTCAAAACCTACGTAGCAGTTTGTAATTTTATTGAATATTATATGGTGTATCGTTAAAATCTGCAATACATTGTAAAAAATGCCTACGGCAAAGTTTTGATAGCAGATTTGAGCGTTATGGACCACAAGCCTTATTTCGTGTGATGGGAATGTAAATGGTTTATTGATTATCTATAAGCTTACCGCTCTAAATAGGTATCTGTAGTATGAAGACCGTCAATTTCCTGAAGCCATTCTGAGTAAAAAGTTGGGAAATTTCATTTTCCATCGTAGAAATTATTAAAGCCAGTTTAATTTGATGCTATTTTGAGCCCTTGGCTATTAAAATTTTTGTCGTCTAAATTCTTCTCTGCTCATTCCTTCATAACTTCGACCAAACTGCGAAAAAATTTCTGCATGAATTAAAATGTAATACATAATTAGTCGACGAAAAAATGTAGTCGAAGAATCCTTTTTTAATTAAATCTTTTTTGCTTTTAACAAATATTACGTAGACACTGAATACTCTAATTATTGTTAAAATAACGAATTAGAAAACAAAAAAGATAGGAAGCTCTTTTTCTATCTCTCTTTCGTTCTTGATTTGATAAATTTCCACATCACTTTTACATTTTATCATTTAATGACACAGTATTAAAATTTTATAGTTTGTATTACAAGTTTACAATATGATTATGATAAAACTTTTTTTAATATAATTTGTGAAATCTTGATTACAATTATATTTCAAGAGAGTGATTTAATCGTAGCCCAATGCCGTTTTCCGAAAAGATTATTATGATGACTTTATTAAGGGTAACATTTACCTTTGATTAAATTATAACATGGTAAACAGAAGCCACTTTTACCGCCACCGGACGTGTTGTTAATGTTGTGTGCTATTGACTCCTAGTTTCCTGCTTTTGTATTTATTGATCGATTAAAAATTGTGTTCCTCGCAATTAATAACACATTCGGGCTTAGACGCATTGTTTACCCCTAAAGGTGGCTGAAAGTAAGTTCGTTTCGTTCAAAATTAGGGTAAACTTTCGTTATGTACTTACCGAGCGAGTTCGCTCCGCTTGAAAAGGCGATATTGAAACCTCAGACAGCTACAATTTTCTTTTGTTGAACGGAACTGCGTAAATTTTCATCTCGGAATGTTTTCGAAAGCAGATATTAGAGTCGTATTTCTCTCTTTATAGTCAATCTGTACGCGTTTAAGAAAATTAATGAACGCGATATCGCCATAGCTTTCCTGAAAGTTAATTAAGTGCGGAACCGGTATTTTGTTACTTTGATGGGGCCCAGAAGTCGTCTCGTTTTCATCTCGTTTTAAACTCCTATAAACAATTTCAACATTTCTTGGAATTAAACCGCATTCGTGTGAAATAAATCCTTCTTCTTCGGCGGCGATGTACTTATGTATACACGGAGGCCTGCAGCTAATTATTATAGCTAATCCTTTGTGATTTCCCGCCACAGATATACTCAAATTCCTAAATTGAATCAGTATAAATCTATTATGGCGTAAATTAATCTATGATTTTCCATTCAATAACTTTAATAAAACCATAATCATACGTTGAAATGTTGAAGGACTGTATGTTAAGGAAACGTACCCACACTACGCGAGTCATTTTTTTACAATTTTCCCCCATCAGTTACCACCCATAGTATATACCTAGATCCTCCCTCCTCCTTCTAGTTTTCTCGTAATAATTCATAAATATGGTTCTAAATCATATTTTGCAAACAGAAAGTTTTGAACATAAAGCTTTGAAAAACGTGAAATTTCCTCAGAGGATATTGACTATGAGATGCAAACCTAAGTCCCCTGCCCCTGTGACCAGACGTAGTATTTTTAAGATCCTCCCTAATTTCGGGTCACGTGGTATCTATACTTTATATATAGAAATTGTGGTTTCTGGGTGTGGTAGATCCTGATCCTGGTTTGATCGGTGCCTACTGGTCCGAAAAATATCAATTCTTTTAAATATTAACTTAACATTACATTCAAAATGTGTTTAATTTAATTCTTAACATTTCACTCTCAGTTCCTGTTACCGTGTCATAAGTTCAATGTTTGTCTTAAATGACAGGTAGAATTTTCCGTAAGCTTTTTTTACTCCTGCATTAATTGCGTCAAATGAAATGTAGCAACGCTTTGGAAAAAAGTACAAAATAGCTTCATGAGGTTGAAATTTTAACGTACTTCGTAATTATATTTTAGACGATCGGTTTCTTCTAAAGTTTGCTTAACCTGCTTAATTATTCTAAAGGGGAACGACAGGTGTTTTGTGTTGACAAATTTGTGGATTTCGATAATTACTAACGGCTATTTATAACGTCTTCTTTCAGAAACATAATGTGTAACAACTACATTCGGTTAAGTAATTCATGTAAATATTTACATTTTTAATATCTACCTATTAAAAGGAAGCAGTATATTTTTGTTTATATTTATAACATGCTTATAATGTGCTGTTTATTAATTAAATCTATCTTTAACAAAATCATAAAAACCCAAAAAATTAATTGTTCAGTTATTATTTGAACAGAATTACGCAATAACGCTTTGATGTTATTTCTATAATGAAGTGAGATAATTTGTAACAATTGGATAG
Source organism: Agrilus planipennis (assembly GCF_000699045.2). Taxonomy (NCBI): domain Eukaryota; kingdom Metazoa; phylum Arthropoda; class Insecta; order Coleoptera; family Buprestidae; genus Agrilus; species Agrilus planipennis. Next base: position 509,711 of record NW_020438915.1, on the reverse strand, counting down.
GGACAACGAAATTTAATAAATCGACGAAAGTACAACTAAAGAGAGTGGAATGAACAGAGGTAGATTTTTCTGAATCGTTTTAACGAAAACCTGTTACTATTTTTAGAAAGAATTTTTCTTTTTCCTAATGGTCGTTATCCAAAACACAATCTAAGTAAAAAAGGATGCTGAAAAAGGAGTTTTTGTATTGAAAAATGATCTAAATTTTTGTCTTTCTAAAGGACAGCAAGCCAGTCTAGATAAATCCTTGTATAAGGTCTTTTATAAAAAAAAAATATATACATCACGTTCGTTCCTGTATCCCACTGTCACTTCATTTTCTTTTGCAGGGTTTTACTCTTAATGCAATGTTTACGTTCTGCAACTCACAAAAAGTACTCCAAAGGTATTAAATCCATAAAAACCTTCTAAATGAAAAGGGAAACATGTTTTACTTTTTAAATTATTTATATTCGTTAGGGTTCA
>NW_020438915.1:506565-507969 GCF_000699045.2 Agrilus planipennis | reverse complement strand
TCCAAAGATACACCTTTAACAACCTTTTTCGAATTTCTAAATTAACCGTTCGCGAGCATAGAAGTGACTTCTTTTTATTAAAGGCGACACGACCCTGCGCTATCCTCTGCTTTATATCCCTACTACTCCTTCCATCCTCACTTATCTGACTTCCTAGGTACCTAAAATCAGCCACTTCTTCTAATTTTTCGTCTCCTATCTTTATATTCGCTCTTTCCCTACTTTTTCTACCCTTGCATATCAGTATTTTAGTTAGGGTTGAACATTGGGGGATGATAAATAACTATTTGAAGAGATTACTCGTCATTTCCGTCTGATCGTTATCACTGTATAGGCGACAGTTCAAGCGTAGTTTTTTTCAAATTTGTTATCTTTTTAGTTTAAGTTTATGGAGAAATCAGTTTTTATACGTTGGTACATTTAAACTACATAATGTGTGCTTTAATGAATGTATTTATGTATATGCAACTAAATAAACATCAGACAATAACTTAAGGGTTATCATATGTCATACAACCAACTACACTCCAGAAAATAGAGATTTAGAGATAGTTGCTTTTTCTCAACTGTTTTCTTCCCCCTTGAATAACGCCTCGAAATTGGTGGTTTTTAATTCTGATTCGATATCGAAAGTGTGCCTAAGCATTCTTTCCGACTTTTAAATATTTTTTTTTTGTATAACTGCTAATAATATTTAATTAAAAAAATGTACTGAACATGCTCTCTATTTGTTGCAGGTGGAAATGCTCTATCAGCGATATTTTTTGAAAATGAATCAAAGCAATATGACGAATCTGATATCACTGCTACTAGTATTTTGCACAGGACTATTCATACTAGTAGGGGTGGACTTTATTTTGGAACAATATTCAGATAGTTTATCTCAAGATAGAAACAACAAATTGCTGGGACTCATATCGACGGCGGGGGGCTGCTTAATACTTTACGGGGGTAAGTTTTTTAACGAGTCATCATCTTAGGGGTCGTCAGTACGCGTCCCAAGTTCTTTTAACCCTTCCTTTTTCCGCGGCAACCACCGTCCATGTTTCGCAATATGTAAAAAACGAACGACATAACATTTAACGAGTTTGATAAATTTGATGAGTGAAAATGGGACATACAATTACATTCTGACCTTGTGTTTTTGATATCTTAATGTATGTATATGTTAGGCCCGAAGACCGAAAACGCTCAGTGGCCGGAAAAAACGGCCACATCGCGTTCTGGCTGCCTTCGAACGCACAGAACGCGTTTTGGCTGTTTTTAAACGCTCGCAACGCGTTCTGGTAACTGTTAAACAGCCGGAACGCGTTTTGTCAATTGTTGAACGCTCACAACGCGTTCTTAATGTTCGACTTGTATTATTTGCCGCTTTCTACCTGCGTACAATGAGATTTATATTGT
>NW_020438915.1:502253-506548 GCF_000699045.2 Agrilus planipennis | reverse complement strand
GTAAATATTTACATTTTTAATATCTACCTATTAAAAGGAAGCAGTATATTTTTGTTTATATTTATAACATGCTTATAATGTGCTGTTTATTAATTAAATCTATCTTTAACAAAATCATAAAAACCCAAAAAATTAATTGTTCAGTTATTATTTGAACAGAATTACGCAATAACGCTTTGATGTTATTTCTATAATGAAGTGAGATAATTTGTAACAATTGGATAGGGACAACGAAATTTAATAAATCGACGAAAGTACAACTAAAGAGAGTGGAATGAACAGAGGTAGATTTTTCTGAATCGTTTTAACGAAAACCTGTTACTATTTTTAGAAAGAATTTTTCTTTTTCCTAATGGTCGTTATCCAAAACACAATCTAAGTAAAAAAGGATGCTGAAAAAGGAGTTTTTGTATTGAAAAATGATCTAAATTTTTGTCTTTCTAAAGGACAGCAAGCCAGTCTAGATAAATCCTTGTATAAGGTCTTTTATAAAAAAAAAATATATACATCACGTTCGTTCCTGTATCCACTGATGTTAAGGTTATTAAAAGCACACAAGTGGTTTTTAACGTTCAAATTCAAAACCTACGTAGCAGTTTGTAATTTTATTGAATATTATATGGTGTATCGTTAAAATCTGCAATACATTGTAAAAAATGCCTACGGCAAAGTTTTGATAGCAGATTTGAGCGTTATGGACCACAAGCCTTATTTCGTGTGATGGGAATGTAAATGGTTTATTGATTATCTATAAGCTTACCGCAGGATGGCGAAACTCTCTATCTTCGTTAACAAACGATTTTACAATTTTAATTTGATGCCTAATATATAGATTTTAACTGCAAAGAATTCCAACAGTATTTTTTGGAAGATAGACACTTAAAGAAATTTTTATGTTTTGATAAAAGTAGTACTCCTTATGCTTTATTTAACCTAAATTTATTCATCTACATTATATTACTACATCATTCTTCTTTACCATATTCCATATTACAAAACGTTTTCATTAAATTAAACCACAATCACTTTATCACCAAATTGTTTTTTTACCTCTTTCATTTATTTATTTTTTATCCCATCTCCAAAAGTATGTCTCAAATAATCAATTCCTTTTCTACATTCTTCTGCATTTTTACAATTGTATAGTTCTACCTACATTACGTCAAAGTCTTCTGTTTTGATTAAACCATAGCATCTTGGACATCGAAACAGAGCTAGGGCTCTATCTTCTAACTAGAGTTTATTTATAATATTAGGTGTATTTAAATTAGCATTCGAAAGTACATTCTTTGTTTTTATTGTTTTCAGATGGGTGGTAGTGCGAGGACTACAACTGGGGTTCAAGAAAATGGTTCTGCAACGTGTAATAGTCCTGAAAAGGAAGATGGAGAGAATATGCACCTGTTTTCGAACAAGCCCCTCAATAAATCTAATCCTACATGTACGTCAGCTTTAAAAAAGCAATTTCGAAAACTTTGCGGGAGCACTCAGTTTGATGATCCTCATGTAAGTTTTCCATTATGATTTATTTACTTGGAGGAAGATGTTGGGATAAATCTATGTAATGTACATACCTACTTATATGTATATCGCGAATTTTTTAAGCTTTCCACTTAAAGTTCTTGAATATCTTTGGAAAAGTGTTGTAATGTTGAACAAAAAAGAGTAATATTTAATATTTATTTAAAATCAACCAATACATTTCATTTTCGTTCCTATCAATGATTGGGTACATTTTCTGGGTGCTTAAGAATATTTTATACATTAAATCTGTTGCTGAGATGGTGAGATTGACATTTTTGTACCAATCAATAAGTTTATATGCGAAATTGCCGACAGGGCATTCACGGAAAGGAAATCGCTTTCGACGATAACAAGATTTTTTCACAAAGAATTTCACTTTATAAAAGGGAGACGTTTCTGTTTGATATACAATGTAATTTTCTTTTCGATGTGTTCATTTACATACGGTATGTGTCTCGCGAGATTTTATGTTTAGGAGAAGGTAACATTTTTAAGGAAAGAATCTCTTTTGGGTGATATTTAACGAACATTCATTAATATACCTGGTATAATATACAGTGGTTCAAGGGAAATCATAATCGTGACATAATACGTAACCAGACGACAAAAAAAAGCAGATATGTATAGGCAGAATAAATGAGTTATTTCAAAGCCAAATAACTCATTGATTTCTAATCATACCTCACATCAAATGATACCACTTCGTTCAAAAAACAATGCTCTCTTTAATGCATAATTGATAATTAATAATACCAACGTTCAAAGGTGATCTGTCCGTCCGTTAATTGGTAAAATTTTGGCGTTATTCTTTTAATTTCGTCGAGTATTTTGTTGATATGTTGGCTTATTACTGACCGATTGATTTTGAGCGTTTTGATCATGTCGACGGATTCTTCTTTTTCAAGTCATTGAATGAGGGTTTACGGTTTCTGATTTCACCTTTAGGGTCTACTCTTTGACGTCCTATTATTATTGTTCTATTATTTAATTAATTATCAAAGAAAACATTAAAAAATAGGTTATTTAATGAAATCACATGGATTTACATTACAGAATAAAAATTGCTTCCCATATATCCAACTGTTTGTACTTTCTGGTTCAGTTACCGCTAGTTTTCTGCTTCGAATTGCTTCACTTAAAACTTGTCGCTTTTCGTAACTGCAAGTAGCGACAGCGTATCTTTCTAACTTTAATTCAACGGGAACTATGCAGTTCTCTTAGGACTGATTAATACTTTTCAGAACCGCTTGGATTATCCATGAAACTGGAACGAAGTAGTTGAAAACGCTATTCTGAAATAAATGTACGTAATATGAATGCCAGCGCCAAGACAGTAGAAAAAAAAAACAATGTATGTAATTATAAATTTAAACTTTCAAGGGTTTTTGTGAAACATGATATGAATAGGATGACAGTTAAGTAAAACAGTATGGAATGTTTTACCAGTTTTTAGTACTAATTGCTTTGATAGATATTGTTTCAATCGGCCTCATCATTATCAAGGGTAACTGTCCGAGATAAAAGTCTCTCAGAGTCTCTGAAAGCGAGACTCGAGTCTCCGTCTCTCATCGAGTCTCTCTGGTGTCGCTGAGAGAAACTGTCAAGAAAACTATTTAGCGTCTCTGAACGAAAGACTCGAGTTGCTCATAGTGAGATCCTCATTTCGTATCCAGTTTCAGAACGAGAAACTCGAATCTCTGAATTAACAATTTTATCGTTCGAGTCTCTCATACAGAGACTTTGCTTTTAAGAATAGATTTTATGTGTTCATTAATTCTGGTTTGGAAAACTCTACCTGTTTGCCCTTTTAAATCTCAGTTAATGTATTCAATAGCTGAGATCTGCAACTTGCTAAGAATATTTTTAAAAGCTACATGAATTTAATAAACCGTTTGAATCTGTAATGTTTTCAATCGATTAGGTATACGATCGCATCAGTGTCAGACTTTTTTAGCATGGTCTTGTTTCTTAGAAATAGCTGAAGATGTTAGACTAATAAGGTCTATGCCATATGGCCTCATAGTTTTGAAAAGGAAGTCAAGCATTTAACACAGTTCTTTAGAGAAAACTTCTTCGTACCTACGTATAACTGATCTAGAAATCAAAACCTGTAGGGTTTTCCCCTTCATAAGCGACTGTTTGAAAATTTAAATAAGAAATAGGCGAGATAGGTTAGTAGGACACTTTCTCAGGCATGAAGGTCTAGTCAGAGACATACTAGATGCAGAAACGGAAGTTGGGAAGGGTAGAGGTAGACCTAGATTAGATTACTGTTCGCAAGTAGTTAAGCATGTGGGTTGTTCTAGTTTTAGGGAAATGCGAAGATTAGCTCAAGATAGGAAAGAGTGGAGGTACGTGTCCAACCAGTCTTAGGACTGACGATCTTATGATGATGAAAATAATAAGTCAATAAGAAATAGGCGAGATAAATTGGTAGGACACCTTTTCAAGCATGAAGATCTAATCAGAAGCAGAAACGGAAGTTGGGAAGGGTAGAGGTAGATTTAGATTAGATTACTGTTCGCAAATAGTTAAGGATGTGGGTTGTTCTAGTTTTGGGGGAATGCGAATATTAGCTCAGGATAGGAAAGAGTGGAGGTGCCTGTCCAACCAACCGAGCGGCATGGCCTAGAGGTCTAGACCATTGCTTAGCATTCGGGAGGACGCCGGTTCGATTCCGGGTCCGTCTGCCTTGGTCCAAGTTTTTCTGTGGTTTCCTTGGATCACTTAGGCAAATGCTGAGGCAGTAATATTCCACAGATAATCTTTCA
>NW_020438915.1:488134-499579 GCF_000699045.2 Agrilus planipennis | reverse complement strand
TATATATATGTTAGGCCCGAAGACCGAAAACGCTCAGTGGCCGGAAAAAACAACCACATCGCGTTCTGGCTGCTTTCGAACGCACAGAACGCGTTTTGGCTGTTTTTAAACGCTCGCAACGCGTTCTGGTAACTGTTAAACAGCCGGAACGCGTTTTATCAATTGTTGAACGCTCACAACGCGTTCTTAATATTCGACTTGTATTATTTGCCGCTTTCTACCTGCGTACTATGAGATTTATATTGTAATTATAAAACAAATGAAGTTCAATCCGTTTTTCAGTTTTTAGGAAACAATTATTGTTATTATTGACAACTATAATTAGATACCAAAGATGGGTTCGGGTTTTCTCGCCGAATAATTTCAACAATATTTAATTGTTTTTCAGTTCTAGGAAGAAAGTTACACTGAACACTTATATTGCCGAGCATATAATATATGAATGAATGAAATTTTAATAACCTTTTGTAATTTTAAGATTTTGTCAACTTACCTAAACAATAGGTGTACGGTTATTAGCTATTGTTATAAACTGAAGGTACTAAAAATGTACAACTTTCCTTTATAATCATTCCAGTACAGTACATTTATGATCATTTGTAATTTGTATGATCTTTTCGGCGATTTTATAACAATGTACGTACCGATAACTCTATATGACAATGAATTATGTGATCATAAAGGAGGTTTAGAAATTAACTTTTCGAGAAGGTTCCATTATAATTACATCTAATAATCCCTAGAGGAGGTATTGATTTTGAGTATATAATAACTAACTTGACTTTCATTCATTCATTCATATATCATATGCTCGACAATATAAGTATTCAGTGTAACTTTCTTCCTAGAACTGAAACAACAATTATAAGAAATTTAATATTGTTGAAATGATTCTAGTTGTTAATAATTCAATTGTTTCCTAAAAACTGAAAATGGATTGAAATTCATATGTTTTATAAGTACAATATAAATCTCATTGTACGCAGGTAGACAGGGGCAAATAATACAAGTCGAACATTAAGAATGCGTTGCGAGCATTTAAAAACAACCAAACCGCGTTCTGTGCGTTCGAAAGTAGCCAGAACACGATGTGGCCGTTTTTTCCGTCCACTGAGCGTTTTCGGTCTTCGGGCCTAACATATATAACACATTTTCTATGCCCTTTAGTGTTAGCGTTGGACTGCTAAATCATAAAACAATAAAAATTCTACTGTATCTTCTTTCTTTGTTCAATAAAAGAAACGATAATTTATTTTTCCCTTTAAATTTCTCTCAAGTTACTAGGAATAAAATGAATAAAGATACTTTATCTGTTCATGCAAACGATCATTTTTTTTTTCTTTGATGATCACCTCAGTGAACTTTCTTCAAAGTAAGTGACGAAGTAAAAAAGTACATCAAAGCCTTTGCAATTAAATGGTCTGCTGTTAGGTCTTGTTTCTCTAAACAAGAATTCTTTAAGTTCACCTTTCAGAGTTGATTAAAAAACACAGTAGGTACTCCGATTTCCCGCCATTAATCGGCCAAATTGTTTTGTTTGAACTTTGGAGTGTATAAGTGAATTGAAATAAAGAGTTTTCTATGCCAACAGACATTGGTGTTTGAAGCAGGGGCAAAATTCGCGTTAAGAATAATAAACAAAGGTTTCTGTTTATTAACTTAATAGTGAATACTGCTTATTGTTACCCTCATGCTCCCTTAATTTAATTAAGTACTTACGCAATTTTATTTAAAAGTTGTATGAAACCATGTCATTATTCATCATAGTAAAAGTAAATGTTAAAATGATTTACCTAAATGCATAAATTAGTAGATACATTAGTCCTGATGTGATAATATTCTTGAGTTCAGACATCTTCAATTTGTACATCTGTAAAATCATAATATTAGGTGTTATAGTTTAGTACTGTTTCAGGAATAAATGGTTTTGATTTGAAATTTATTACTACTTATCTGTTTTTTGAATTTACTTATGCTTTTTACCTAGGTATGTGTTATTATGTTTAGTATGAATGTATGTTATCCTTTAAATGTCGCTAGAATGCTATTTATAAATAAAATCACTTAATTGTCAGTTTCTAACAAAGTTTCTCCTTTGTTTCAGTAATTTTTACAATTCTCTCTCGACCTGCAATGAACGAAGTTCATCTGATCATCATTTCCTATTTTGTACTCATCACTTTCCTTGCATTAGAGGTAAGTGTTTATTTATACATCTACTTGTATCTTGAGAAAATCCACCCGAGATAAAAATTTTCAGTCTCTCAGAATCTCTGAAAGCGAGACTCGAGTCTCCGTCTCTCGTCGAGTCTCTCAGGTGTCGCTGAGAGAGACTGTTGAGAGACTGTCAAAAGAACTTTAGCGTCTCTGAACGACAGACTCGAGTCGCTCATAGAAAGATCCTCATTGCGTATCCAATCTTTGAACGAGAGACTCGAATCTCTCAATTTTTCAGTTTTATTCATTCAGTCTCTCTGTGGGACACTTGAATCTCTGAATTAACAATTTTATCGTTCGAGTCTCTCATACGGAGACTGTGGGAGATCCATAAAAACACCTAGACAATAACTGAGAGACTGTGAGAGACTCTCTAAGAGACTTTGAAAGACTCTGAGAGGTTGGAGACTGAATATTTTTGTCTAGGGCATATGCAAGTATATTTATTTAGGTGTCATATTTAACAAAAAAAAAATGATATTATAGGAATACTTTGATCACAAATCCAACTTGTAAAAATGGCTTAGTTTTTTACGAAACATTTGCGGTGACAGATCAAAATGGGACACTCGGTATTAATTTAAAATATACTTTAGATGTTAATAATATCAAACTGAAGAGTTATTATCGTTATAAAATGCTGAATGTTTGTAGTCGAGTCTTTTTTAAATTTACATTTGAATAGGCAAATCTGAATCATCATTGAAGAAATTCAGTTTTGTATGCACTATGTACGCATTAAGAGTAGACGTTAGGGTAGTTCCATTAAAATGTGTGTTGAACGAATAATATTTTCTTGGTTTGCAAAAGAGGAAATGGCTGTCATTATTCCTTGCGTGTTCCCGACAACTATTATGTGACAGTGGCTTATTGTGTATCCTGTTGAATGTGGGGCACTGCAATATTCAGTAATCCACCCGTATTGTACGCTTATTTGCGCATTCCGTTTATCTTTGTTACAGTCATGTAGCAGATAATGATGTTGCGAATATTTTTGTTTATATTCCATAGAATACAAGAAATGTGCAGAATTATATGTAGAAAACCACTGCGAAGTGATTATGTATATTTTGCATACGTAAGTATTTAATATGAATTGCATTCTAACGGTATTTTGGTTTAGCAGCAAACGAATTTATAATTGAGTTTGATTTTCCTTTTATAACTAAATACGTAGCAATGGAAAGAATGCAGTTATATATAATCATCGTAAGGTCGTCAGTCTTAAGACTGGCTGGCCACGCACCTCCTCCACTCTTTCCCTAAATCTAGAACATCCCACAAATCGTAACTATTTGCGAACAGTAATCTAATCTAGGACTGCCTCTACTCCTCTTAACTCCTGTTTCTGCCTCTAATATGTCTGTGACTAGACCTTCATGCCTGACAAGGTGTCCTACTGACTTATCTCGCCTATGTTTTATTGGCTTCCATAACAGTTAACATAAGTTAATAAGATTATAAATTTGGTTCGAAAAATGTTACATTAAAAATTATTTATTTATTATTAATGAAGCTTTTAGTCATCTCATTACTCTCGCTTTCCATAAAAAATAAGGATAAACTTTACTTAGCTTTAGCAAACATTTTTCGTTGTTAGTATTACTTTTCGTTAAATTTTCTTAGACTTGGGGAAACAAACTGGTTGCTCTCTTGTTGGCTAATTGCTCTTTTGTGTTCAATTTTATTCGACATTTTTTATAAATGTAATATTTCTGCCCCTCTTGATATTAATTAATTTACTTTACATGTAAAAGGAAAGTTTTTCTTCTTTTCGTCGACGATAATCTTTTTCAAAATTTTCTTTTTTAATTTGTTCTGTTTATCAGATCGTCAAGATGTTATAAAGTATACAAATAAGTATGAATCGACATAAAAAGGAAATTGGATTTCATTTAGATAAATATGATCCACTGCTTCATAATTTCCTTTTCTTCGTTCCGAGCCTCTAATGAATAAAAGGAAAACTTGCAAAATCACCCATGCACGAAGCAATTCTTACCAATTTAAATTTTTGTATCGAGAACACGAAATAACTTAAAAGTATCTTTTTCGTAATTTCAGATATTAGGGGCAGGGGGGGGGGGTAAACCAAAACGTAACAGAACATTACATGTGGCGCGGGGGTTAAAAAATCTTCAAAAATCACGTTAAATATGCATTACTTGAACGACTCCTAATTAAGTTTCGCCAGTATTAATTGCGAAGGTTGGTTGTGGATTGCGACTGAATTTAATGTAAAGGATAAAGCTTTGTTGTCAAAGGTATTTCACAGGTACCTACAGAAAATGTGCTTCAACGTTTCCCTCGGAACTTATGTGTAACGTGCTATTAATCGAGTTTTACGTTAGATCTTGGAAAATGTAATTGAAGTAGCTATCTCGTAAATTAAATTTGTCCGTTTCCAGCATTCTTACTTTTCCCCTTTATTTGCGAACATACATACATAGTTGCGTTCGTATTGCGAAAATGAATCCCGCCACGGAACGTTGCACTGATGGCTTCGAAAGAAGCAATTTGACACATCCCATACATATCATACGATTTTACAGGTCATCTTCTGAGCAATATAAAAGTTCAGTTCTGTATCGCACTTCAATTTTAATCTTACAAGCCACCCGTAAATCGGTTCTTTTATAAATATATAGCGATTCCATTGTTATGAATATAATTAAACCAAATAATATATAAAGAGCAACAGGCAGTTATAGAGATGGGACTGCAACGTAGAGAAGTACATATTAGGAAGGGAGTCAGACAGGGATGCACACTGTCACCGCTACTTTTTAATCTATACATCGAAGACGCCATCAACATCATTAAAGACAGTAAAATTATAGGGATAGATATAGAGGCAAAAAGATTAGTATGCTTAGATTTGTAGATGATATAGCAGTATTAGTATTTAGCAAGAAGGACCTAGAGATAGCTTTAAATAAAATGGAAGCGGTATTGACAAAACAGTACTGTATGAAAATAAATGAAAGTAAAACAAAAGTACTGGAATGTAAGGTAAAAAAAGGTAGGGAAGGAGCGAATATAAAGATAGAAGACGAAAAATTAGAAGAAGTGGCCGATTTCAGAAATCTAGAAAGTCAGACAAGTCAGGGTGGAAGAAGTAGTAGGAATATAAAGCAGAGGATAGTGCAGGGTCGAGTCGCCTTCAATAAAAAGAAGTCACTTCTTTGCTCGCGAACGGTTAATTTAGAAATTCGGAAAAAGGTTGTTAAAAGTGTATGTTTGGAGTACGGTGCTGTATGGATGCGAAACGTGGACAGTGGGACTGCGGAAAAGAAAAGGTTAGAAGCGTACGAAATGTGGTGTCACAGACGAATGATGAGGATACCGTGGATAGAGAAGGTTAGAAATGAAGAGGTATTAGAAAGAGTAGGAGAACATAGGACTCTATGGATGTCGATAAGGAATAGGCGAGATAGATTGGTAGGACACCTTCTCAGGCATTAAGGTCCAGTCAGAGACATATTAGAGGCAGAAACGGAAGTTAGGAGGGGTAGAGGTAGACGTAGATTAGATTACTGTTCGCAAATAGCTATGGATGTGGGTTGTTCTAGTTTTAGGGAAATGCGAAGATTAGCTCAGGAAAGGAAAGAGTGGAGGTGCGTGTCCAACCAGTCCTAGGACTGATGACGTGACGACCTTATGATGATGATGACATAATGTGCTCATTACTTTAAATGAGTTGTAAATTTGATATATTATATTGTATGATCTAAATTAGAGATATTTTAGGTGCTTATACTCAGTTCATAGTTTTTCTAGTTAATAGTTAAGTTAATTTGAGATCTTACTAACAATTCGTACATTTAAAAATTTATATTGAGGATCTACGAATTCATCCCTTAATGAAGGATTATATTATTTTTGACTGATGTGAAAACCTAACTAAATTTTTCCGTTCACGTATTTGACTGTTTGCTTTCCTAAAGTTTTTAATTAATCCCGTATCTGTTAATTGTACATAATCAGCGGACAGTGACAACCAAAATGTACCTACTAATATTAAAATTGTATTATTATACTTTAAAATTTATTTAAAGAAAACCTACCATGTTTTAAGTTCAGGTACATACATATATGTATACATTAATGTATTTTTCGTGGAGTTGAAATTTCAGTGGAAGTTTATTAATTTTTTTAGTAATTAGTAATCGCTTTTGACGCATTTCTTAGGTTTCATGCTTAAGTGCAAAGTAAGTTCTGAGATCCTTCATCGCCATTACGCCTTAAGTAGTGATCCAATCCTGTACAGGCTCAGCTTCTGCAATTACGGTAATTAGTGGAATAATTGCAGCTCTGTGATGGAAACTACTGAAGGCGTAATTAGCGAAGGCTAGAGTTTCAGTGTTCATTAACAAAATGGTGACGTGGGGTGTTTAGATATTTTACGTTTTGTTTTTACTTGGCCACTAGATAATTGTTCGTCGGAATATAACACTTTAATAAGCTCCACTATTTAAGGGAATTTTTAGAAATGTTGATCTTTTTTGTGCTTCTGTACAAACATCTCTAAAGTAATGCAGATGTTTCGTGGTTTTCAATCCGGATGTGAATATTTGCAACACCTTTAATTAATAACATTAGAAAACATGTTCAGTTAGAAGAAGCTTACAAGAGGGGTTGACAGTTTAGTGGTAGAATGATCGTAGGTTACAGGGTTCAATTTCGGGCCAATGCATACGCGTTACTTGTAATGTAAAAAATTTGAATAAATGTCGAATTTATATTAGAAAATAATATATATCTATAGAAAAGGTTCGTGTACAAAAGTTTGAACTTTTCTTTATAGAAATAAATTTAACAGCGGTTCTTTCCTTTGTTGCAGATTTGTATATCAATTTTCTGTGGAAAACTTCGGCCGCTCGCTGGAACAGCAACTACCCTTGTGTACACTTATCTGACGTACTCCCTCCTGCCAGTTCGTCTGAAGGACGCCCTTTTATTCGGAACGATTCTTATGGTGGTTGACTTATTAGAAATGGGCTACATAGCTGAGTGCTCCCCAAAGGAGGTTTGTAACTTATTAATTACTTCTATTAATATCTGTTTTAATCCCCTTATTTATGCGTTTGTATGCTTTCCATTATCAAAGAGCAATAAATAAAATTTGATATCAATGTTCATCATTATAAGGTCGTCAGTCCTGAGACTGGTTGGACACGTTCCTCTAACCTTTCCTATCCTGAGCTATTCTTCGCATTTCCCTAAAACGGTGACAACCCACATCCTTAACTATTTGCGAACAGTAATCTAATCTAGGTCTACCTCTACCTCTTCTAACTCCCGTTTCTGTATCTAATATGTCTCTGACTAGACCTTCATGCCTAAAAAGGTGTTCTACTAACCTATCTCGCCTATTTATTATTGACCTCCATACAGTCCTCTGTTCTCCTATTCTTTCTAATACCTCTTCATTTCTTCTCTTTCTCCATCCACGGTATCCTCATCATTGGCCTATAACACCACATTTCGAACGCTTGTAACCTTTTCTTTTCCGCCGCGCCCACCGTCCATGTTTCGCACCCGTACAACGCTGAGCTTAAATGTAAATATTATAGGGATTTTGACTTACATATGTAACAATAATATTCAACAGCATAGCTTTTCTTTTTGAAGTTTAAATCGCGTCAAAAATTATTACGATTTCAAATTGAGGCCGTATATAAGTGCTCTATTGTATTTTCTGTTTATTTGGTCTTTATGTTTAATGTTGTCTCGATGTGGAGAAAGAATTTCTGACAACTTGCACAATACGTTGTATGTAGAAATCGCTCGTCATTATTAAGTCATAGGGGATGAAGGTGAAGATTCCATTTGAGTATTCTTTCAGTCAGCTTTACGTACACATCTATTAATAACTGTTGCTTTTACTGTAAAAGCTTTCTGAAGATAACCGAAAGGTTCAAACAATATTGTTAGAGAATCTTAAAATAAAAGTATAAAACCGTCATTCAATGTTTTTATCATCTTTTTACACGTCTTTTACCTTATTTTGTTAAGTAAGTAGTCATGTAGCAAACCATGAACAAGCGTGAATTTGTTTTTGTATTTAAATAATAAAACTGTCTTATTTCGTACTGTCTTCTAAGCTTTATCTTTAATAGAGTTGAAGAGCTTTTTTCTTTGCTCTTTGTATGTAACGAACTGTTCAGTTCGTAAAAGGTACACTTCAATAGGTAATTCCACTTTTAGTAAGTATAGTTGGTTTGGTTTGTTTCGGCAGTCGTGACGCTTCTTTTGATTGCTGAAAGTATAGTGAAAAATAAATTAGCAATCGCCTCTGGAGTAGACCTCACTCATTGTGTTCCCACAATATACAATCCGTCGTTTGTTTAGCTCAATAGAGAGCACTCCTGTCTTTTTTTTTGTTCAAAACAATCAGCTGATAATCCACAATTGAGGCTTGAAATACGTAGAAACAAAACCCCATTTAACGGACTAGAACCCATCAGTTGATCCCAATAATCCGACAGTGATAAACATCTATCGGTTTATCAGAAATAAATTAAACAAAGAGGTTTGTTAGGAAATGTGTGTATTGTTCCATAAGCCTTGAATGAGAGAAACTGGTAGGTAATCACCAGTTTAATTTATTTGTAAATGTTTTTCAATTGAAATAGGAATGAATTGGAAAAACAGCATGAAATTTACTTTTGCGCTTTTCTACTTTTATTTTATTTACNTTGACCAAACAGATGCCGAAAACGAAACCTTAGGGACAATGACAGATGTCTGTAATCATAATAATAATGATTTCAACTCCTATAGAGGTGGCTTGCTGAGATAATTTATACTATTTATTTGCTAATCTTTTTACTTTGAGTTATTTTTGTGCTTTTAAATAAAATTGAAGGGACAACGTGTATCACGCAATTTAAAAGGGATAAAAGAAAACGTGAAAAGTGCTTTTCACTGGAGGTTTTTTTCTTGTTCAAATATTGCTCACATTCAAAAATTCCAGATAGGCTTTTCCTTTTATTCATGTCAGGTTGCTCTAAATAGATTTCGGGGCTTGGAAACGTATTTAATTAACTTCTTAGAATCATTAACTCGGGTGCTAGCCGTATAATATTCTAAGGGGTCGTTTGCACCTAAGATACAACTGTCTAATTTTCCTTATGAATACCCGATATTTTAACGGAACGTCGCAAAAAGGACTTAATTGATATCTTTGTATGCTAATGAAGAAAATAGTCTGGACTTCGTGAAATGCACAAATATATAAATATCTCATACCATACAAATTATTATGTACGTAGCATAATAGTTCAAGTTTATGTTTTCATCATCATAAGGTCATCAGTCCTAAGACTGGTTGGACACGTACCTCCACTCTTTCCTATCCTGAGCTAAACTTCGCATGGTAGGTAATCACCAGTTTAATTTATTTGTAAATGTTTTTCAATTGAAATAGGAATGAATTGGAAAAACAGCATGAAATTTACTTTTGCGCTTTTCTACTTTTATTTTATTTACTCCTTTTTTCACTGGGTGCTCTAGTGGCATGAGATTATCATCATCATAAGGTCATCAGTCCTAAGACTGGTTGGACACGCACCTCTATTCTTTCCTATCCTGAGCTAATCTTCACATTTCCCTAAAATTAAAGAGCATCCCATAAATCTTAACTATTTGCGAACAGTAATCTAATCTAGGTCTACCTCTACTCCTCTTAACTCTTGATTGTGCCCTTATATGTTTCACTAGCCCTTCATGTCCTATCAGCCTATCTCGCCTATTTCTTATTGACTTCCATAGAGTCCTGTGTTCTCTTACTCTTTCTAATACCTCTTCATTTCTAACCTTCTCTACACACGGTATCCTCACCATTCGCCCGTAATACTACCACATTTCGAAAGTTTCAACCTTTTCTTTTCCGCCACACCCATCACTATCCATGTTTGCAACCGTACAGAGTCGCTCTCCAGACATATACCTTTAACAATCTTTTTCGAATTTCTAAATTAACCGTTCGCGAGCATAAATATATTACAATTACGCTGTTGTTTTGGGAATGTTAATACCGTTCTATTTTATTTTTATTTCTTTTCACAATTTGCCACTACACCACTGCGTGTTATGAGCAAACTAAAGCACTTGCTCCGTTAGCAGAAATAATGGAGCATTGAAGACACTCGAGATAGTTTTCCTCTACCTCCAATATAATATTAAGGGTTAAGCGGATCGATGATTTATCTTTGCTCATCTTAGCTCTGCACTTAATAATACCCAAGTTTATTTTCAACTTTCACAATTGTTCACCGCGTCCCTTAGTTTGTTTTATTTAAAAATTCAAATGGGTTCACTCGCCTAATTGCTTTCATTATAGAAAGCCGCCAATGTCGAAAACCTTTTACGTACTTTCCTCTCTTCAGGGTTTCAAACATTGACGCAACTTTGTAACTTGGCTCCGTTCTATTTACCCAGCGTGGTATTTTCTCTATGCCACGCACGTATTTGAACAGGTTATTACCATCAGCACAAAAATCGTGATAAACGAGAACGCCGCCATATTTTTAAAGAAAAGCACGTAGTTGAGTCGTATAGCTTGGCGCCCCGGGAAGAAAATCATAATTATTTTGGATCCAAGGGAAGCCGTTCAAACTAAGTTAAGGCTCTTCCGTAGAACTCACAAACACAGCAAATTACTTCCGGTCACCGACTTCAACCTGTAAAATGAGAGAAACACCGGGAGACACTTTTTGTGTAGGTATCTGGAATGGGAGGAAGTTAATTCCAGCGAGAACTACGGGAACAACAAATTATAACTATATCCAACGCATTATGGGTACAAGATTTTACGAAAGGTTAACATTCGACTAATTTTATTTCCAATCAAATAAAATAAATAAATGAACCTCAACTTTTGACACATTTAGTCACAAGGGTAAGGTAAATTTGACTTACATTTAGGGTTGCCACCTTTTCAGGCTTTACATAAAGTATTTCTCGACTAAAAGGTTAAAAAAAAAGTACTCGGCATAAAAATAAAGTATTTAATTTTTTGTTTTTAAAAACATATTTTTTGTTACACCTAGCAGCCAGTAACAAATTGCTGTCGCTCTTAAATACATTAATAGCCTCTAAACATGGCAAACAAAGATTTAAGTAAACTAAAAGTTCATTTTTAATTAGTTTTAATGAAGCTTTATTCCTGTCGTCCCGCCACTTTGCGTTCATAACAGAGAATACTCTTTCTGTAAATGCTGA
>NW_020438915.1:484214-486921 GCF_000699045.2 Agrilus planipennis | reverse complement strand
ACTTCCATAGAGTCCTCTGTTCTCCTATTCTTTCCAATACCTCTTCATTTCTAACCTTTTCTACCCACGATATCCTCATCATCCGCCTATAACACCACATTTCGAACGCATATGACCTTTTCTTTTCCGCCGCGCCCACTGTCCATGTTTCGCACCCGTACAATGCCGTGAAAATCCAGTAAAAGATTGTTAACATTAAAACACCGTTACCTATATGCGTAGATAAATATTGGGTTCACCCCTACAACTAGGTATAAAATCCAGTTTCTACATTGAATTCCCTTAATAACTTTGTTCAGTTACAGTCGGCTATAGATAGGTAGGGTAGATACTTTTCATTATTTTCGATAATGTATTATACATAACTTTCCTGCTATATTAAGACCTAGCAAACGTAAGCAGTTCTGTTCTTGTTTACTTAGCGTTGCGTTTCAACTGAATAAAGCTTTCAATTTGTAACCCGCCATTTTGATTGAATTAGTCTATTGATTGTTACATTAATTTTGGAGATCTTTAACATGAGCGAAACTACATATTTTCTGCAGCATCAACGAAATTTTATACTATATTTCCATGTATGTGTATTTTAATGATGAAGAAAGGAAACCGCAATTAGAAAATTACACAAATGGAATTGTTTTGTGTTTGTACATTTAAATTGTTTAAATATTCATTGTTACTATAATATCGTTATGAGCTTCGGAATTAAAAATATTATGAAGCTATTTAATAATTTTGAATAGTTCTCTAATTAAAACAGTTTGTTTTGGTTACGAAGTTTGCAGTAGAATCCCATCGTACTGCAAAAGCTTCATTTAGACAAATAATTTCGCTACATTAACAGTACACTTCTCAAATAAAATATTCATTAATGATACCTTTAGGTAATTCATGGCAGATTGTAATTTTTTTGCCGTATGGATGCATGCTTGTATATTTGTTAAACTTGAAGTTAACTTTTCGACAAATGTTATGTAAAGGGTATCGACATTTAGCTTGAGGAGGACTATGAATTTGCAATATTTAAAAAAAAGAAGGAAAGGAAGAAATGACATTTGGAGCAATTTCAGTGAATTGTATACATAAATACAGATGTTAAAGAAATGCACAATATCGTTACATATTAATTATTTTGATTGCTGTATCATAACATCGTAATTTAAGTGTATTAGATAGTCCTTTTATCCTCTTCTTATTTTCTCCCTATCGTCGTCTTAGTCTTGGTCCTGCAAACTTCGTTTTCTCCAGTTTTCTTCTTGAGAATGAATAAAGGAACACGTTGAGATTATTTATTTAATAAATTTATCATCATTCATTATTAATATCATTATCGAAGTTGGTTGTAGCTACAAAACCATCCATGAGATTAATATCAATTAAATACATTTAATAACAACTTTATATGAGTTATTTCTGTGCTAAATTTGTAATAAAGTAAGTAATTTCAAAAAGTAGACTGGATTATAATGACAGACCCGGCATTTTTTCATTAATTAAGTGTATCAGATTGTTTGGAATAGCTCGTTGTAAAGATAACAAAAATATCTAATCTATTTTTATTAGGGAGGACTGTTTTTGTTACTGTTATTGTAGACTATTGTCCTGGCTTAACCTTTGTTTGGGGCCTTTTTGGTGTGTAAGTGTTTTTCCAAAATCACAAGACTATTACAAGTGCAATTTTCTTCATAATACTGGAAAGCAGCTCAATCCATTCAAAGATCCTCTTGAAATAAAACACAATGAAAATACGTATGAGGTTAATATTACTGAATTTATCTCAAGTGTGGGTAAATATTGTTTCAGATTTGGAGCAGTTCTATTGTTTTGTTATGTACAAACATTGCCGGCACATGTACGCACTATCCGAGAGAAATAGCCCAGCGAAAAGCATTTCTAGAAACCAGACAGTGCATTGAGGCAAGATTGAAGATTCAACGTGAAAACCAACAACAGGTATAATGTCTTCTCTGCTACATGAAATTCGATGTGACTCCACTCCAATTCCCAAACCTTTATTGTCTGTTCACATTTGCATTCACGTGAAACGTGAGAGGTTGTGTATGAAAGTCTCAATTTTGATCAAGTAATTTTAGTTTAATTACATAGCATATCATAATGATTTGTGGAGTAAAATAAGCTTTGCTCTGTACATAATTTTCCTTAAATTACTTTTTGTTTTGCATAAGCGTGTCTTTCATCTTTGGTTTCAATTTAAGTAGTACACCTAATAATACAAAAATTCCAAATTCAACTTACAGTAAAATATTGTATATTTCAATTCACGAATCAGACAGATTTTTCATTAGAAAAGTGGTTTAAAAAAGAATACGAAAAAAAGAACACACAGCAATGAAGGATTGATTTGATAAGAATAAGAAAAATAACAGTTCCTTAAAGTATTTCGGGACATGAGAGGATTCAGCTTTCCATCCTCTTAAAACGTGCCTGTCTAAAACTTTTTTTTTAAGTTAACAATAGAACATCTAAGATGTTGCAGCTACCTGATAGTTTAAATGAACTTTTGTTAGGTAATTATGTATCGACTTACTGATTACTTATTAGTCAAAGCCACTTCATCTGTCATTTCCTGTAAGTCCTATTGCTTATAAGTTTTGTGGCTATCCTTGTTTGTCTTCGTGACACTTAGTTAATTAATGATACCCCCTATTTCCTAACTTTGCCAACCCCAAAACTTTGTAGTATATAT
>NW_020438915.1:436057-483237 GCF_000699045.2 Agrilus planipennis | reverse complement strand
ATATAAAGCAGAGGATAGCGCAGGGTAGAGTCACCTTCAATAAAAAGAAGTCACTTCTATAATAATTTAAAAATTCGAAAAAAATTATTAAAAGTGTATGTTTGAACCACGGCGCTGTACGGGTGCGAAACATGGACGGTGGGCGTGGCAGAAAAGAAAAGGTTAGAAGCGTTGGAAATGTAGTGTTAATGGCGAATGATGAGGATACCATGGATAGAGAAGGTTAGAAATGAAGAGGTATTAGAAAGAATAGGAGAGATAGGTTGGTAGGACACCTAATAGAGACATAATAGAGGCAGAAACGGGAGCTAAGAGGAGTAGAAGTAGACCTAGATTAGATTACTGCCCGCAAATAGTTAAGGATGTACCATGTTCTAGTTTTAGGGAAATATGCTATGCTTTCGTTGGAGAATTAGCGAATTCACGAATACAGTTACTTAACCAAAAAGAAATCATTTGGCGTTAAAAGACTTTTTTCTTTAGTTTAATTTAGTTTCATCTCCAATTTGTATATTAGCCCTAATCCTATAGATACTTTTAAATCGCTTTCATTTAATTAGCCTCCTATTTTCGTGTTGATCGAGTTTTTTATGCTAAATTTTACAATAAACCTTTTTTCTTATGATTTTTCCGAATAAACCTGAGGATAATAGAAAATAATACTTCGTCAATAAACTCAATTCACTCGTAGTCGTTTCTTTCTAAGGAATTTGAAACGTGAAACTGCCTTATTTCAAGCCAATGTAAATATTCGAGATGAGAAGAAAAAAAATTACAAAAAGCTTGCGAATTGTCTAACTAACTAACTAACCAACCAACAATGAGATCCGACTTGAATAAAAATTTGAATGAGATCCTTAGAAAGGATTACTTTTAAGCCCTTAAGCAGTATATCCATTTTCGAAGCGGAACGGTGTTTGTTTAGAGAATTAAATAAAAAGAATTTAATACTCTACTCTCAATCATTTCTTTCGTAAAGTTTAAAATTCATAGTAGTTGTATGACCGTTCCAAAACCTATTTTGCGAATTTGGATATCAGTGAAAAAAGAAATTAAAATTTCACAGAAACAGACAAAACAATTTGTTTGTACACGTTGTTTCGTTTGTTGGTGCCAGAACCAGAAATGAAAGTGTTTTGTGTTTTTTTTTAAACAGTATAAAATGGTAAACATGTAATTTCTTTTAAAAAAGATTTATATGGTCAAAAATACCTTTTACAAACTTCACAAGTTACACAGACCGAAAAGAACAAATGAATCAGGAAAAATGACCACTCTATTGTAGGTAAGTCTAGGCATTTAAATATCTCGGAGCATATCACCAGGGTGTCCCAGTTATAATAATTAAAAAAACAACCATGGCTTCCTGACACAAAATACAACAAAAAAGTGTTATACAATTTTTCAATCCAGTGACAATTGAGCTCGCAAATCGTCTTTGTAAATTTGAACGTACAATTTGTTTCATTACGGGCCTGGATCTAGGCGACCAACGTCGCTCAGCTGATCTAGTGTGGATGTAACAAGTACCTACCGGGAAGAAGCCGAATGCACTTCCACCTTGTAAAAAAAAGGTAAAAGTGAAAAAGAAATGCGTACCTTTTTTAAAAAATGTTTAAATTGTCCGCCATTCGCTTCAATGCAACACTGACAGCGACGTACCCAGTTGCTGCGAATTTTGGCCCAGATACCGGGAATATTTCGAATTATACGATAGGCATTGGTAATGTAACTCACCACCAACTGACGGTTGAATAAGAACCCTACTAGAATGCACTATCACACTACTAATTGTCCTTATTGTAATAGTCTTTTATGAAATGACCACTAAATAAATAAACTAACACTAACAAACAAGTAAATTCCACAACAATCCAAAGCAAACTGAACAACCTGTTAGAAACTACGACATTATGTGTATTTATTCCAGTCACTTCCAGCAGTGTAATTATACGAGGTTATATCAATATTTAGCTTTTTACATTTAATGAAAACAAAATAACCAACTTGGTCCTTCTGGACACATCCTTGTATTACCCCACGTGGGGTTAATGAGCCCTGCCAGGCAAAACTAACGTTTAACACATGTGAATGGTCAAAGTAGGTCTGCATCTTGTCTCAACTTTTACAACCATAACACATACATTTGTTTTCGTACACTAGTACGTTATGTTACAAACCTTTACCAAACGCTGGGTGGTGAGGGTTGTTTGTGCACCGCTTCTAACTATTCCGTAGTCGTTAAAATTTCTTTTCTATTTAAAATAACATAATACTCGACGTCATGGGCTACATTAGGTCCACTTCAGTTTACGATCATGGGATTTTCGATTGTGATAGATACGTAGTTTTTCTAACATGTTCAGTCATCTAATGGACCTTAACGCGAGTGCATTTTCTTCGGCTGATCCGTAACTTAATACCAAACATAAACAATAACATCACCCCAAAAAGCAGCTGATTCCGACCTACTGAAGGTGAATTTTTCTACGATCAGCTGGCAATCGTAATTAATTTGCGATTGTGCAGGGCCGGCATCAAAACTGTTATAATTTTATAATTTTTTATTTTGTTTCAAAAGTCAAAAGTGTTATAACATTTTATGTTCCAAATGTCCGTAGGAATCTGTGGTATAAATATTAATTATTATGACTGGGACACCCTATATATGTGAGTAGGTATGCTAGGCAACAGTGATTTCCTGGGGTAACAAACAGATATATTTGGGATGCTGTAATTATCATTTATGTAAATTTAACCGAAATGTAAGTCTGCCTTTAACCCGGAGATTGTCAAATTAACCTTTAATGGCCCGTTTATTCGATACGAGTGGATTACATAAGGGGGAAAATAAATGACCACGAGTGCGTAAAGCTCATGAGTTCGTATAACAACGGATGATAACGGCACAACAGAATTCTCAGAAATTTAACTGAACTTATACGAAATAATAATAGCTAGACTGTAAAGTTCTCGTCAAATTATCCTCTCCATTTGTATACGTACTTGTACTTCCGCAGTGTACTTCAAATAATAATCAGTGTAATACCTCCGAAACCCTTCATCAGTGTTCATTTCATGTTTCGTATTTCACCCCGCACCGGGATTAAAACGGTAAAAGGTCATTAAACGGCGCATACGAGAAGAACAATAGCACTCGTTAATAGGTCTATGAAAAACGCAGATTTCTATTCAAAGATGGAGAGGTCACGAATCCTTGAACATCATTAGTTGAAAACAATAGCGAATTTAAGAATTTATTACGAAAACATCATAGTGGTAAGTGTTTTATCGAAACCGTCAGTATTGAATCGCATTTTTGATCTCATTGAACCTCGTCAGCACGCCACAGACAACTTAATTAACTAAGGTGGATGCGCTGGGCCATCAGTTTAGTATTATGTCAAAATAAAATTCGAAGGACTTTGTATAGTTTCTAAAAGGAGTTCACTATTAAGTCGTTATTTTCAAAATTCAATACCTTCAGATATAATACAAAAACTAAAGTAATCCAAGTTGGCATTTTTAAATGCTATTGTTTTCATCCTTTTGCCTTTTTTTATAATCAGAGGCAAATTTCCTAATTCGACTTTTCTCACTCAACACTTTTCACAGTAATAAGAATCTGTAACGCGTAGGGCTTTGAGAGGGGACATTTCCCCCATTAACTTCCCCCAAACTCTTGGATTTGCTGCTGGAATATGCCTGGAAGCAACAAATTATCAACATATATTTTTCCAAATGTATATAGTGATTATATTCTAGTAACAACTGTCATTTATTTCAAAAGAAAAATTGGTAACAATCGTTTACGGTTTGTAAATTATAAAAATATGATATAGCAGATGTGATATTATACAAGGGTGTTAAAAATACTGTGGATAGAATAGGTTAGCAATTAGGATGTATTAATAAGCGTAGGAGAATACAAGATGTTAAGAAATAGACGACATAGGTTGGAAGGACACCTTTTCAGACATGAAGGGCTAGTTAGAGACATACTAAAAGCAGAAACAGGAGTTAAGAGGTGCGGAGGCAGACCTATATTAGATTACTATTAGTAATTAGATAGAGCTTTTTCGGGAAATGCTAAGATGGACTGAAAATAGGAAAAACTAGAGAAATAATTCAAAGTGTAAAAGTTCATTTACTTTTATGATGTAACTAAATTTTCTCATGCATCAGGAATTGCCTTTTTTTTAAGCTAACGATAAGAGCATGAATTATTTCGTCAAAATATTGTAAACACCGTTGCTCTAAGTAATTATCAGTGAAGTTTAATTAAAAAAGTTTTTCGCAGTTCTTTTAAGACCTTACAATAGACGTAATTCACCCTTAATTGGAAATAACGCGGAAAGTTAAATAATTATCCCCTTGTTATTCAGCTCCAGTGCTTTCACGTTGCTAGGTCGAAAGCGAAAACCTTCTATTCTATTTTAGATAATGACTAGGTGATGTGAAGGCAATAAATTGTACCACCAGATCATATATTTGAGTGTACGATAAAAATATTTGCACTCATTGAAAAATGGATTTAGCATTTCAACAACATAAGGTCGCTAGTTCTAAGACAGGTTGGACACGCACCTCCACAGTCTCAGCTTTCCCTACCTGCCTCATTGTCCTAACATTCCACGATCGGACTCGTGAAATATTGCACCTACCCCTATTGCACTTATTGATGACATCCCCGAGTTAGTCCCCGCTCGGACATCCGAATGGGGGGCTAGTTTTCGTCTGGAGTGCTTTACCCCAGAGGACGCCATCATTTTAGTTTGGTGTGTTTTAATTGGCATATCATAATGTGGTGGTTTTCCGTTGCCTTCCACATCGCAGTATTATACATCAGAGTGCCTTACCGATCCTCGTGATCTCTGCCACCCTGACTACTGAAAGAGCTGCAGCCCTCTTTCAGGGACTTGTGTTAGTCTGGTTTCTCTTTAAGAACCCCCCCATTATGGTTGAACCTGTAGTCCGGCTCCCTAAATTATCGAAACTCGCCAGCTGATCCACCCACTCTAGTTTGTACTAGAGTTTCGTCAAGATTCAAGTCCCGTCCGATCTTTAATCTAACTATTATGCCGATATACTATGATATGATTTAGTCCTAATATTTTCTTGATGAATTTGTAATTGTACATGATAAATCCTACGAACATCCCTTATGTCAGCTTATCTAACACGTATAATGTGTGTTGGATGAAGTCAATTATTTTCGAATAATCACTTTCATCAATTTTTTCTCCTATGTGAATAATTTAAACACCTTGAAACTTTAAAAGTGTATTATACAAGAAAGAACCATGAATATTTACAATTATAACTAGTTGCTTTCAGGGAGATTGTTGCACTGAATTCTTAATATTAAAAGGATAATAATTACACCTCTGATTTCCCTACCAACTACAATTCTAACAATGGAAATACAACCGGTAACAAATACCTAAGTTATTGATATAAAGAACTATATACATATGTAAATTTAACTACCGATGGTACATTTAATTATCGGTACTTCCAAATGTACTTTTAATGGGGTGGGTTCTATTGTCCTTTTGTGTACGAACATTCCACAACCAGGTAAATATACAATCACTGACACCATGATAAGCACTGAACATCGTGTTTCTTTCAAAGTACTTCCATACAGGAACTTATAAACCTTATTAGGAATAAATTGAATAACTTACCAAGTCATCAAAAATAGCCTTTCAAAAGTCCATTCCTTCTTGTAATCTGTTTTAGGATGAACGATCTTTTCAAGCAATCCCTTACTTCCTTCTATTCTTGTTTAACTAAGAACGTGAAATCAAATACTAAATATTATATATAGGTAACAGCTAGATTTCGAAATTGTTGCAAAGTTGCCTTTTTTCGTTTTCTTTTCTTCTTACGTTGTGGATAAGGATCTTTTGATGTCTTTGTTGGCGATTTGGACAGAGAAAGAAGAGGAATTGCTATTCCCATAGCGTCCAACGGAATTGTAATTTTACCAGTATTTACGTAGGACCCAGGGTGGGTTACAACTTGGCGGTGATTTCTCGTCTGTTTTTGCACTGATGGAAAGTGATATTCGCTCGGCTGAGACGTCACTTTCCCAAAGGACTAAAGCAAATTGAAGACCAACTCGACCGCTCAGTTGCTTATACGTACGAAAATGTAAATAACTTCCACATAAAAACCTTCACGAAAATTAACGCAAAACTTTTTGTGACTTCTTGCAAAGTTAATTTACACTTTATTGAAGTACACTATGAATTTGAAAATATCTAAAAAAATAAACAATTCATATGAAAAACAATTTTGTATTGTATTATATTTACAACAAATGGTGCAGAAATCATTATGAAAAACAAATAAAACTAAAGTCTTTCGATCATAATGATTTTCTCCACCTAGAGAAGTCATTGGGCAGTAAAATGATAGTATCAAATCAGTAACCAATAATCATTTTAATCATCGTTTTAAAATGATATTAAATGCTTTACAATATGGCTAACTTTTCTAAAACATTTAATTTTTTTGATAAATCGATGATCGATTTTGCAATTTGGCATTAAAAAATGTATTTCTTTTTAAGGTCGCCATCATCTACAATCCTAAGTGCACCTTTGATAAAAACCGCATTAAACTTCTATTAATACTTTTCAACCACTGTCTTAAGATGTTTTTATGAAAAATGTCCTCATGTTCTATATTTTCATTCTCCTCTTTCCACTCCACATAAAGAGAAAACATTGAACCTAAGTCACAGACGCTTATCTGGCAATGTGACTTTAGTAAAGCAAGTTATTTAATTCCCAGGTTCCAGATTTTTCTTTTTTCTTGTTAGTTTAACACTGTTCTTAGTTGGCAGGTCGAGAAAGTTGGAGAACTTCCAAGTTTCCGTCTGTTGTATAAAGTGTAAGCACTTGGAAGGATGTTAACGAAAACTTTAGTGCAAGTTTATGCCTTTCCTCCTTTCTAGTATCAGAAAATTTTGACTGCAAAAGATTGATCAGATTTACCGTGTTCTCGGAGAAATTGTGGCTAGCTTCTCGAAAATAAGAAATTCTGTAGTTATTTTCTAAGTTTTTATAATAATAATAAGAGTTGTTCTGAATTAATTTCAATTCAATTGTCCAAGACTGGGACCTTGGTACTAGTTTTGGTCTTTCTGGTTCGGTCTTTGTCTTGGCCATGCTCAAATACTTCTAGTCTTAGTTTTGGTCTTGATATAACAATATTAATTTGAAATAATTTTTTCGATTTTTTATTGACCCACTACAAACTACCTCAAATTAATGAGGGAAAAATTGTTGCTGTTGCCACACCCCCGTCGGGAATCGAACCCGGCATCTTTGGCTTTACACACCAACGTTCTGAGCACTAAACTACGAGAAGTGACAACAGCAACCACGACCAATCGACCTACAAGGTTAATGATCCGTCGATTTTTATTATATATTCGAGAAATTTCGAACAATTAGCTTAACTTCCCATGCGTCAAAAATCTTAACTAAAATTGTACAGAGGAGAAGAAATAGAGGAACGCGGGAGGCCATTCTAGCATTAAGGGTAGCAATAGAGAAAACGATAGAAAAAGGAAAGACTGCGTACATAGGATTTGTAGATTTAGAGAAAGCCTTTGACAATGTTAAATGGGACAAGTTGTTAAATATACTTAAAAATGTAGGGATGAATTACAAAGATAGAAGAGTGATACTTAGTTCGTATAGAGAGCAACAGGCAGTTATAGAGCTGGGGATGCAACGTAGAGAAGTAAATATTAGGAAGGGAGTCAGGCAGGGATGCACACTGTCACCGCTACTTTTTAATCTATACATCGAAGACGCCATCAACATCATTAAAGACAGTACAGCTGTAGGGATAGACGTGCAAGGGCAAAAGATTAGTATGCTTAGATTTGCAGATGATATAGCAGTATTAGCATCTAGCAAGGAGGACCTAGAGATAGCTTTAAATAAAATGGAAGCGGTACTGACAAATCAGTACGAAAAAATGATTTCGAATTAATATTGCATATTAATCCAGTATTACGTAACTAACAATGTCATAGGATTTCATATATTTAATATTGATATAACAAGTTAATGTGATATTTTATTCATATTTTTAACGATTTTTGTTTGTTATAGCATACTTTTCGCCGATATTTGTGGATTTACAACACTATCGGACCAATGCACAGCTGAAGAATTGGTTAGACTTCTCAACGAATTATTTGCAAGGTAACTTAACTTTAATTTAATACGTTCTTGAAGTGTTTTTCATTTCATTATTTAATCAAGATAAGAGTAAATTCAGGAAAATTTGATTTTTCTCGAGCAAGCCATTACAATGGCTTTATTGCGAAGGAATTGAAATGAAATGGATACTGTGTTAGAAACGTATATTTAATAGAAGTAGCTAAGTTGTTTTTTATTTATACATGTCACGTATTCCAATTTTGTGGGTTTGTTGACACATTCCAGCCGATTCCTTTTTATTCGCTGTTTTTCAAAAAAAAAAAAAAGAAAAGAGATCCTTCCTCAATGTCTTGTCCTTTTGAAACGTTCTGCTTCTTGAAACTTCTCACGTTTTCAAATTATAAAATGTGCTGAGAACTTTACTGCCTTACCTCAATGGTGTATATATTGAACAAACAAATAACATAACTTAATACAAATCTTTACCCTAATTAATTTCAAAGAAAATTGTTGTTTAAGAAGACATGTAAACAGATAAATAATAAAATTTAACATCGATATTAAGTGTTACCTAATACGTGTGATACAAACGGAAGTTGTAACAATGCCTGTATTGTTAAATATTCCATAAAAGGTTTTAATAAAAATGTACAGTCCTGTTTTACCATGAATATCAATCACTTTATTCATTTTAAAAGGACGAACTGAAAGGCTTTTTCTATCTTCTTATTTCTATACCGAAGATTTTCTCGTATTACACTAAAATGTCTTTATACTAATCCGTTCAAAGTTACCCCTTTCTCGTGCGCTTGTATTTATCAACCCCATTAGAGAGTGTATTCAGTTTCGTCAAAATCGCAGTGTTCATCTATAGCATTATAGATACTCACATAAAAGCTCTTTGTAGTACAAGTCTCATCTCAATTTAAATCGTCGATCTAATGCTTATGAGCAATAACAATGCAAATGTTATTATTAAACGGAGATTTGTGATGATTGTTATTTGTTATTTAAAAATTACCAAGGAATTGTATTTCAACTATTCAAGAAATAACAAAATTAGTGTTATTAGCAATATTCAGAAGCATAAGGTGTATTTAAAGGTAAAATTAAACGGAACTAAATCTGGGTGAAATTAAAAACAAACTATGTGAAAACAACCCGAAAAGAATTAATTTTATAAATGAACACTTCCACTATAAAGTAAAAAAGTGCTTTTATATTGTCTTCTGTATAAGACGAGAAAAACACTTTTGCTTAAAATAACTTTGCGAGTAAAATTAAATTACCATTTACAATAAAATAAATTGCAGGGATGTTTTGGCAAGGTTTTGTTACACTTCTTTTAACGACAAATTGTGGTAGGTTAAAATTAAACATAGTATAATAAAAAGCGCTATGATGGTTTAACGAAGAGCTAAAGTAAAGCATAGAAAGTTGTATCGCAACGATCAGACGTATATTTTGTAAGTTAAAAGTTAATTCTTTTTAATACCAATTGGTGCGAAACGTCCAGCGCACACATAATCCTTCCTATACAATTTGATGAACGTTGAAATAAGGCTTCCTCCAACTCTCTGCTCAATACCAGATCAATAGGAAACGATACGAAGAATTCTGTGTCTTAGACGATTGGATACGGAATCTCTGGGGTAGTTTCAATTCACCTGCTTCTAACCCACATGAAAAACTCCGATTGAAATCAAGTTTTTGAGTGAAGATTTCCATTTACTTTTGACAATTCTTACTTTTCAACATTCTGATCGAGGATGGCATTGTATAAAAAATCATGTTGGGATCCAAATAAATAATCGTCCTATACCTACCCCTCAAACAGCAGTCCTAACGTTGGTGAATTATTAACAAAATTGTTTTTTTTTTTACCTGAATTCGTTCGGAATTGTATTATTTTCAACACTTAAATATAACGAAGAAAATGGAAATTAATTAATTACAACATTGGAATTCTTATACTTTGAGGAATACCTCAACCACCGGGAAAAACATCAGTTAATAGTTAATAAAACTGCTTGGAATTGTTCATTTTATAACTAAATCTAAATAATATTAGGGAGATGATGGAAATGTGTGACAGTATTATATGATACCTAGGTAGATACTGCCTTAGGTATTCAACAAACAGAATTGTTCTAGTGCTGAATGTTGTTTATTTGTTTTAAATTTCATTAAACTACACCTGTCTGTAGTTTAACTGCTGACATATAACCTACATTGTTGGAGCTGAAGACGAAGTAAATTTAATTTGCTAATGCTTGTCGTTAGTGCAGGGCATATTAATGGGAGAATATCTTTGAACCTTTCACACATATCTTTTGCTTTAATAAATCAATTCATCGTCGCTCTTAGCTATTATTAAATAACTGTGTGGCAGGTTTTCAATAAGAAACCCCTCTGTGTCGCATTTTCCTTTCAAAAGAAACTAAATTTCATTCAACTTGTCTGTTTCACGTTGTTTTACATTTATATTTAAGTAAATAAAACCATTTTGCGCTAGACGTTACCAATGGTACAATTCCCACAAAAAGTTCATAATTGAGATTCATTGTCGACCTTCGTTTTAATTTTTGTTGGTTTAGCTCCCGTTTGGAATAAAATTAAAAGTTGTATAACATAAATTAATACAACTTTGCGTGGCTAAAAGCAAATAAAAGTAAAACTGCCATGCTGTTGAACTTGCAAAATTAGGGTTGTTTAGGATTTATGGTGAGTATTAGGTGGGCATTACATAGAGTACCTATTGTGCCATCCTGTTGGCTCATTTTGTTTGTATTCAGACGGCTATTTACTTGTCTAGACATACTTATTAACTATGTATTTTGAAGCGATGTAGATATATTACATCCCTTACCGTACAGTGCTCTGAAAAGGGGTATTAAATCAACTAAAAACTAGGCACAAGTTGGCACAAAGTAGAAAATTTTACATCATGTTTTATTTAACTATTCTATTAAATATCAACCAAAATTTATTTTATATTCTTTATAAATATTTTTTTATTTCACAATTTGTTGTATTTTCCATTTTTATTCAAATAATTGCCTGTATACAGTTGTTTTAGAAAATACTACAAATGGCGCAGTAAACGCCATCTGTAGCACGATGCTACATTTTAGGTCTGTGTTCTGTCGAAGCTGCCTGCGACGCGCTGATGAGATCCAAAAAGACCGAAATCGCGATCCGCGGCTGGCAGTTTCGACAGAATACAGACCGCTTCGAATTATTTTATTTGTATACAGTTGCTTTATATTTTCTCAGTTCTCTTGCTGTTTCCACCCCTAAATTCTGCTAATTCGGTTACAGTGCTTTCTACTAACGCATCTACAAGGGTTTCATTCTACTTTGTGCTTCCCAAATTAGATATTACTGTAATTTCCTACAAATGTATACCCTTAAGCTATTTCAACACATTATTAATATAAGTATTGAGGAGTACGCAGTTGTTTCTAGTTAATAAATTATTCGATTTGGAACAATGCAATGCAAAATGATTTAACGTTTGAGCTTTTATAAAATGAGGAGTTTGTTTTTGTTTCCTTTGTTCTACATCTAATTTGTGCCCCGAAACAGGGTATCAAAACTGGTGTCGAAATGTATGACTCAAGCTTAAATAAAACATTCTCAACAAAGCCATTTTGATTAAAGAGAAAATTTTTAAACTAACTAAAAAGAACGTGTTGTGCTAGGATTAATAATGATNGCTAAATCTGAGCTATAGGGTGGGGAAGCGGCAACGTGGGACTTTTTTGTCCAAAATCCAGCATTTTTTCGTAAGAGCTTTCAACCCCTTCAGGATATCAACGTAGAAAAGGCCATTGTTTGATTGCAAAGAATGTAGGTACTCGCAGTAAACAATGCCCTGAATATTTAAAATTTGAGGTTAGACGTTCATGCTATCATAGCCTTTTTTTCCCCACTGCTGTCTACTGCTGATGTAGAAGCTCTAGATAAACACTCGTTCCCATGCCCATTTTCCCGTTTGTGAAAGATTTCAGACGGGTTTCAGCCCGATTTTATCAAAAATTTTATCACGACACGTTGCTTGTGATTTGAGTCATTTATTTTTACGATGCCTCTAAACATCTTCCTTACGAAAAACATGAATAAGACGGGAACGGAACGAGGTACCGACTTCAAACTTCTAGATTTCGCATAGAAGAAAACTTGACGGTTTCTATTTAAAATTTTCTATTAAAATTTAATATGAAGATTGGAAAAAACTTTGGCGGTTGTTGTAGAACAAACAGAATAGCTCAAAACCCCAACGCCAAAACAAGACACTGTAGTACTACAGTTCTAAAATTTAATGTTAACACTTTTATCCTCATTCGAGTTACACGTTCTTCTACAGGCAGTGTATGCCTAAGATTTCAATATACATATATCGTGAAAGAACGTATTTTTCTCTTTAGCATATATGTTTGACAGACTGTAAAATGTAAGCACATTGTTTGCCTTTCATTTCAGGTTCGATCGTCTGGCAGCTGAACATCACTGCCTCAGGATTAAGCTCCTAGGGGACTGCTATTACTGCGTCTCCGGGCTGCCCGAACCTAGACCCGATCACGCTCACTGTACCGTCGAAATGGGACTAGACATGATAGATGCGATAGCGTGAGTGTTTTTCATCAGATTTTGTCTATTTCTTTTGCCAAAACCGATGACTTCAATAGATACCTGTGCCACGGACGTGGAAAACGGATTTATAAAGGGCACACGCCATTTATTTACATCCCTTCACTTCAATTTTTTGTTTCACTTTCGCACAAGTAAATAACTCGACGAGAGTGCTGATGGAAGATCAAAGTTTTAGGGTCATTATATTATATGAAAGCAAAGAATTTAAAATAAAATAGAAGAAAGAAAAAAGGGTATTACCAACGGCTAGGAGAAATAACAAAAGTAATTTAAAATATTTGTTATGCTTCAAAAGTATCTATAGTATTTCTTCGATTTATTCAGTCTTTTTCAATAGTACCTACGCTTGTACTAAACCATTTGAAATACCATAAAACATTTTTGCTTTAATTAATACTTTAGGAATACCTTAATGAAGTGCTAATTTACATATCATTTTCACAATTTTAGTATGATCTAAAACGTGACTTTGTATGAAAAGTTTAAAGAGAACTGTTTACAGCATTCTGATGAAACTCAGAGAGATCGAAATCGCCATCGATACCTGTAGATCATTTGTTCTTTTAGGAAAAATGATAGTCTTTTTTTAGCTACTAATAAACAATCAGCGAGTAAATTTCTGTTACAGTTTGCGCTTTATTAAATTATGAATATGGATTTTGTTTTTATTGCAGCTTAGTTCGAGAAGTTATGGCAGTGAATATAAATATGAGGGTTGGAATTCATACGGGCAGGGTTCACTGTGGGGTTCTCGGGCTCAGGAAGTGGCAGTTCGACGTCTGGTCCAATGACGTAACTCTTGCCAACCACATGGAAAGTGGAGGGATCCCAGGGTAAGTTAAATTGTTTGTTCTCAAATATTTGTTAAAGTGAAACTTCCACTGTAAAGTGAAAGTGAAATATTTTATTGTATATGCCTAAATGAAGTTGGATTTATAACGTTCTCTTGTGTAAACACTAGGGGTGGATCGTATGGGAGTAATATATATAAAAGGGTATCTACACTGGGGTCGTGGTAATATCTGTTAAAATTGACTGTTTATTAATAGTTTAAGGTAATAATCTTCTGAGAAGAAAGGAAAAGATTGTAGTAGAAATAGTCACTCTAAAAGTTTTGCGTGAAAGAAAGTCCCATGGCGCAAATAAGGGAAGCGGTCCTAAAATCATTAACTTTTAGTGTGAATACGTGCTGTTGTCCTAAAAATACCGTCAACGCTTGTATTTCTGCTTTCTGCGAACGACTTCAGCATCTTTGATAGTGTTGTGAATGCTTGTGCCTTATACATTAGTTTCTGACCCTATATGAATAAATTAGCCGTTGGTATGTAAGCTCATTAGTGAACAGTGGGTCTACAAAGCATTGATAAGTACAAAGTAGTCGTACCAGCAGAAATTAACTTTTGCCCTTTTGTATATGTATGCATATAAAGTGCCATTAGACAGAATAACTAGTCGAGGGTTCTCAAAGTCAGCCACCTGCGGCTCGGGCAATTTATGTGTGTTCACCCCAGTTTTCTCGTTTCTGACAAACATAAATACAAATTTCAAAATCGTTAAAATGCAAACTCTATTCGTTTAAGCATTAAAGTATCCATATCAGTGTGGAATAGCCCTTTGGATGTATTCCAATCTGATAGTACATACAATCATACATGTCAGCTATTTTTCCAATTTCGGAGCTTTTATCTAAGTTCATACACACGGAAAAAGTTAATTTACTACTCAGTTGTAACGAACTCAATCGAAAAACAGAGCTGGTTAGTTTTTCTTTAGATATTTTGCCTTATCAGTTTCAACAAAGTATGTAGGTTTTTTTTTCGTTATTTTGTGATTGAAATCATCAAATGTAAAACCTAAAATCACGAAAATCAAAAGCTCAGCGAATGTTTGCTACTTTTCAATTATCAGGTACATGAAAAGCGCTGCCGGTATCGATCGCTTGCGGCATTCGTTCTCGATATTATAACAAACGTATCGCTTTTAATGACATCCGCCTAGTATGGCTTGGTTATAATCCCCTTTCTAAATGTTTACAGGCAAACTTCACAGTAGTTTAAATGTACGAAAGCCTATTATAAGCTTAACTACTCATGTTTGACAAGTACCTGGTTATTTCTTCTCATTCGCATTCGTTTTATTCATTGTTGAATGATAAAACGTCAGATATAACATACATATAAAGTGGGGATCATTCAACGTCGTGTCTACCTAAGATCTTTTGTGTCCCGTTCTTCATGTGACTGGAACGTCTTCGATGTGTTCTTCCACGTGATATGAATTTAATGATGCAAACAGATGACACGCAGGCAAACGGTTTACAGTCCCTTTTGGAGCATTGTCAGGCAATCTTTTTCGTTTATTTGTATCTTTTATTGTAAAGTAGGTGCAAACCCATGACGTCAAATTTATCGAATTGAAAAGGATATTTCTGAAAAAATAAAAAAATATAAAAATGTATTGAAATCACTAACTTGAACTCCAAAGCATGGGATCACACCCCAAGTTTAAAATATGTTATTTGTATTTGTACTGACATCTATTGTTATAAAGTAATATCAGGAAGTACCGAACTGACTTCCCTAATGGGGAAACCCCTGTTACAATTTTAATGTAGTTAATAAAACAATTTCTCCCTTAACGTTACTTCTCTACATACTGTTAATAGAAGTGATGATATTCGCCAGTAGATGGTATAAGTGACTTGTTGATTGCCTGCAATTTTAGGATGTGCTTATTTGTGATGTTCGGTTATTTGTAAGTTTTAACTGCGGCAATTAAGGAAGTACTTTTACGAGCCAGCACTTACTCAAGAATACTATCAAAAGTAATCAATCACATTTATTAAGGATATAGGAGTAGCCGTGCGATAATAAAACGGCTACACCTTAATTTTCTTAATTGTTGAGACCCTTTACAGAAGAGCGATGGTATCGATAGTCAATCTAATTTAATAGCCTCATAACGTAATAAAGTTCCATGAAACGACTTGTGGTTTGATACTAAATGGACTTCTATATCGAAAAATTGTCCCATACGTCTATCGTCCAACAACTTTATTTATGGTCTTCCTCTTAATTCTAACCTTCTCATAAAAAAAGTCTAATTGGTCGGCACGTCGTCAAATTATATAAATTAATTATAATTTGTATTCGTTATCTTGCCAAAATATCTGAAGAAAATTACTATCAGATTAGATTATTTTCAAACGTTTTATCGGCCGGCAGGCGGTAGTTTTAATAAATGTCTCTTATGAAAAAGTTAATCGATTCTTTAAGATATTTAAAAAGTATAAAAAACATTGATGTTATTTATTTTTAAACGCATGTATGTCCGTATTCTAATTTGACTCTAATCGTATTATTCTTGCGCCTTAATGTGGCAGAATGTCAATAAACT
Organism: Agrilus planipennis; assembly: GCF_000699045.2. Classification (NCBI taxonomy): domain Eukaryota; kingdom Metazoa; phylum Arthropoda; class Insecta; order Coleoptera; family Buprestidae; genus Agrilus; species Agrilus planipennis. Next base: position 466,996 of record NW_020438915.1, on the reverse strand, counting down.
TTAAAGCACAGTTGTAAAGGGTGTTGCCATTTCTCTGGACTTTCCCACTGTTCAAGCGGCCTGTGTAATAGTTATGAACTTAGAAATTCAATGGTGGTGCCAAAAATAAAAGCAATATCTGAACGACGATGTTCTCTGTAATGTAAGTCACTATCTATTATAAATCGTACTTTCACTTACCAGTGTGGTTCTTATTTTTTATTCCCTTCTGAGCGTTCTACTTTCATTTCTTTTGTGCCACGTTAAAGGGCATGTACTATACGTTCGTATCTTTTATTAGAGTGTCGTAAGTGTCGGATTAGTATGCATTTTGCATATGTAAGCCTGTATATGTACATGCATTTACCAAGTAAATTGCATTGTGAACTCTCAATTGTCATGACTGATTACTATTGTTCTGGACGGACTCCCTTAAGGGCTCTCAATTTCCTATATGGGAATTAATATATTGCTAGATAACAAAACTATTCCCTAACATACGATGACAATTGTAGTACCTACAGGTACATATTCGTACGTACATACGTGTTATGTATTAAGATTATTTCTCATAGATGAAGCGAAAGGATAATACAGGATTAATATTGGCAACATTATACGATTGCGCCTAAAAACAGTTTCAGGGCGTAGTAGGAGATAAATTTGAAGGCAGAGAACTTGGTATAAGTTTATCGCTTCATGAGCTGACCGAATTTTCGAAAGACAAAGAACCTCGAAGCGAGTTTTCACCGGAAATTTGCATTTCGTGACTGGCTCTTTAAAGATTCGGAGGATTAGATGTCAGATAAACTGGTGCAACTTCTAATCAACAAAATCACGCCAACAAATAACCTTTCAAATGAACGAATTTGCGTGCTCGGCAGTTCTAATTTAACTTATCATATTTCAAATCGTTCTATCATTGCAAGGTAAACTTACATGTTATTACTCTGTCAGGAATGCGTCGATTTATGGCGAAGAAAAAGCCAAATATTCAGTTCTCGGTAGTAATCTATGTAATATAGTCTTTGTTATAGTTTGAATTATTGGATAGTCCAATAAGAGTTTAGAAAATGAAAGAAATTTTGAAAATTTTAAAATTATAGTGAAAACCATTTTTTCTTCAAATTTTCTTTACTATCTTAATGACAGCGATTAGTTGCTAAAATGAGTCTGATAGTAAGCTATTAGCAATTATGTTAGAGTTTGAAATAAAATTACATCAAACTGCTGTTGTACTTTTTAATTTATAAAAACACTGGTGCGGCAATTTTTTATGATTTGCTTCCTAGTTCGTAAGAATGAAATTAAATAGGATAAAGTTATCCTTTTTCGCTGATTTTCAACGAGACGGTCGACAGTCCGTAAGATTACAACAAACTACCTATTAAACTGTTTACAATCGGTTTGATTTTTCATGGCGATTAAACAGTAGAATGTTCGGCTGGTAATCGGTAATTTATTCAAGCGGAATCGTTTTTCACTGCTGCCACGATTTTCGATCCATTAAGTAAATCTCCTCGTTTGAAAAAGCAGAGCGAGGCTCATCTCTTGCATATACGTGTTTCCTCTTCGTAAACCCATCGTTTGTGTCAAACAGACAATTTGCTCTGCTTTCAGATAAAGCTCGCTTATTAAGCAGGTAGACATTTGGAATTATTTATTTTCGGTCTTCTTTTTTTTTTTTAGTTCCGGTGGAAATTGAAAATTCTTTTTCCAATCGATTACAAATGAGCTCGATCTGCTTGAGAATACGACTTTAGCGCATCTTCAGTTTTAGACAGCGTATTTTATCTTGACCTGAAACCATCAAGTAAATGCGACGTTAAATGAAAATAAATGGAAGCAAAATAAAAATATTGCTATGCGAGGTTACCTCCCTTATGTACAAGCTAATTAAAAAATGTGTCCTACATCAATATTGCCTTTGAGAAAGGGGGTTTTGCTTAAGTTAGTTGCAATTACCATGATCCTTAATAAAGATAATTTTCGAAGTTATTGGTTTCTAATCATATAAGATACCATACCTTCTTTTTCTTGAGTATTTACCATATGTTCCTGATAATTATAGCAATTGGAAGTTCTTGAAAGTTTTGTATAATATTTTACAATCATGACAGTTTCCTTCTTCCTGTTTCCCTCTTTCATCCCTCGGTCTTACCCTGAAGGATAAGGAGCTTAAATTCTTAGCATACTTATCATCAAATATCTCAAATAGGATATTTATCTTCGCTTTATGACTTTAAAGAGATCACGATCTGCTAATTGTGATCTGTGGAGGTCTTGTTTATTTCTTCTAGTCCATCAGGGCTCTACAGCATGGAACAGAACAGACCAAACGTAACATTTAGCAGTCCTACAACTGAGTTTAAAGTTTAGATTCTTGTTTGTGAGGAATTTTGTGGAATGTTAATCTTGTATGTTCTTTCCTGCTTCTGATGTCCAATTTTGATTCGACGTATATTCTAAATATTTAAATAGTAACTGATCTGATCTTTAGCAATCTACATAGAAATATGTGCGGGGTTTGATTTAGTGAACTTTAGCTTCGACCCCTTTTATTTTTCTTGAATGCGTTGTTGATAGGATGACTTATAGTTTTTTTATCTACTTGATCATAATAAACCTCTGCGTTGATGGAATCACTTCTTTAGTGTTATTGTCCAACTTTGTTTACGTTCAATTGATTGTCAATTGCATATTAAAGGAAGTATTGTTTTGATCGATTTAAGTCATTTGATGTGAGATGTGGTTAGAAACCAATGGGTTATTTGTCTTTGAAATCGTCCATATATTTTATCTATCACTCTTTGTACTTACTCCTTGAATCTTTCGTAGTCCTTATAAAGCCTTGCACCAAAATGACAAATTTCGGTTTTGATTTTTTAAGAAAACGCTCTTTTGCCGGCACCCTGGCTTTGATCCACTTATAATCTTGAAATAAGAGGAAGAATTGTTCTACCAATTATCTTGAAATAAGAGAAAGAGTTGTTCTACCATTTTAAATTTTCAACAAATCCTAAAGTATTTTCGCAATTTTGCAAGTATTAAATGGGCAAGCATCCTTCTAAATATTAATTATAATTCAAGTTTTAAAACTTCAAAATACATTCAATTTATTAAGTTTAGGTATTTTAATCCTCATTTTAGTTGATCATAATTATAAGAACGATCGGCTTAGATAATGATAAAACTGTTAAGCAGTTTATTTATGGATTGAACGAACGAGGCAACAGGGGGCGCCTTCTATTCCGTGGAAGTATTTGTAATTAACAAAATTAATTAAAACTTTTCCGACTGCCTCCGTTACCTACTGATGATTGTCAAAGATTTGTTTTGAAACGTTCAATATTTCAAACACTACAGTTGAAATACAATAGACTTCCTAAAGATAATTAATACCTACTATTCTAATATTTGGTCTTTGACAAATTATTTCGTTTCTGTAAATTATATAAATTATTTTAGGATTCATTCTAAAAATGTAAAAAAAAACCTTGTTGTGGAACATGGTTGACCACGTCTGTTTTTAAAGTTCATTTCAATTGTAAATCAAGTCCACATCGCGGACACGAAAGTTAATGGTGGGATAGCTACAGACTTGATGATATCCATAACGAAATTGCCACATTTGTTACTGTTACAAAATTTTAATTAATACGTGTATTTATAATAGCAATTCAGCAACTGGGAAGTAGTGTTTACGTAGCTCGAAAGGTACTTTCAAATTAATTTCTTGTTTTAATTATACAAGTTCTTACAAAATTAATGTAATTAAATTCTAATGAAATAGTATTTTTTTACGTCTGTTTTATAACCAAAATATTTGTGTTGGGCAAAAACATTAAACACTTACTCAGAATTTAATGATTACTTTAATTTACCCCAAAGCTATATATAAACATTTATTAGGAAATTAATTTGAATTTCAAAAGGACAACCGAAGGCAAATCGAGTGACACCTTATTAATTTGTATTTTGATGTTTTGCAACACTTAATAAATTTATTTACAATTTTATATAAATAAGTACTGTGGAGTAAATTATTTGTCACCGCCTTTCCCAGCCATGAAAACGTTACCCTTTCTAGCTTTTTGAAGTTATGAAGTTCAGGACCGTCGCTATAGTGACCTTGACCTTGTTCTGCATCGCCATGATGAGTACCTTTGAGGTGGGACTTCATTTTTGGAAAGAAATAAAAATCGTATAGGGCTAAATCTGAGCTATAGGGTGGGGAAGCGGCAACGTGGGACTTTTTTGTCCAAAATCCAGCATTTTTTCGTAAGAGCTTTCAACCCCTTCAGGATATCAACGTAGAAAAGGCCATTGTTTGATTGCAAAGAATGTAGGTACTCGCAGTAAACAATGCCCTGAATATTTAAAATTTGAGGTTAGACGTTCATGCTATCATAGCCTTTTTTTCCCCACTGCTGTCTACTGCTGATGTAGAAGCTCTAGATAAACACTCGTTCCCATGCCCATTTTCCCGTTTGTGAAAGATTTCAGACGGGTTTCAGCCCGATTTTATCAAAAATTCTATCACGACACGTTGCTTGTGATTTGAGTCATTTATTTTTACGATGCCTCTAAACATCTTGCTTACGAAAAACATGAATAAGACAGGAACGGAACGAGGTACCGACTTCAAACTTCTACAAGTAGACCCTAAGGTCTGCCTCCCGCACATAAGAAGGATCATAATATTTCAAACTACCTGTACAGCATAGATACATGTACATACGTACATACANTACAGTAAAAGTTTCTTATTCACAGTTTCCTTATTCGCGAGTGAAAAAATTGCAACCCAGTTCCTGTATTCGCGGCTAAAAATTTCATTATTGGCGGATGCAATCGGTGAACAGAAAAGGATTCGGTGTCATTTATTAAGGGGATTGACCGCAATAAACCGCTCGTGCCTAGTGTGAATTTTTCCGAAAACATGGGTTTCTATTCTAAACATTGTGATTTAACGCTGCCAGATAAATAGGTGATTTTTTGTATGGTAACGAATAAAGGTTCACACTAACTCGGTACGTTTTTGGTTTTCAGTATTATCGTCATTAAAAGCTTTTACAAGTGCTTAAAGTTGATGCTTCGTAGGACACGTATTTTCAATAGAAATTAAAAAATTAAAAATGACCTTCGACAGGCTTTAGACCAAAGCTTTATCTATCTTACTACAAAATTTCAAACTTCTGTTTCAAACATTAATTTCATGATATCTAGAACCGATAAGCATGTTTTTGCTATACGGCGCATCTACTACTTAATACCCTCATGTATCAGCATCTTTTGAGCATGTACTGTTGGTATTTGCCGAGGCGACTTTATAAAAGATGTAATCGAGTGAACCAATACAAAATTCAAAACAAGAAAAGATCACTAAATTTTTTAAACCCTTGTTTAAAGCTGATTATCCATATCCACGGTTTCTGTATTCGCGGCATATTTATGGAACGTATACCCCGCGAATAAAGACCTTTTACTGTACTTACAAAATGAAAATTAGCTCCCACCATGCACAGGAATGTAGGTATTATATACTAACTAATTAATACGACGGTTAAAATTTAAAACGAATTTTCACGGTTTAAGTAAATGTCAAACGCTAAATCATTTATGTGCTGCTTGCGTAAGCTGGAAAGGCTGGGAAAGAGAATGCAGAAGCGGGTTAAATATAGACCAGCTTTCATATTGCACCTACAGCTAATAATGTTTCCAGGAGAGTACACATTACGGAGGAGACGTTGCGTTGCCTGAACGGGGACTACGAAGTAGAGCCTGGAAATGGGGGAGAACGCAACATCTACCTAAAAGATCATTCCATTGAAACTTATTTAATAGTCCCACAGGACTCATACAGGGTGGTAAGTACACAATATTGTTTCAGCATCCAAACAAAAGCCTTCACAATTTAGGTGAATTTACATCCCGTAGGGTAGATCGGAATTAAAACCCGAGAAGGGATATGAAAAAACGTTGGGTGCACTCAATAAAAAGGATACAAATAAGTCCTAACAAGGATATAAATAAGTCTTTGCGTACATGTATAGTTATGATGTATGAATTATTCATTTTTCAGCATTAATTGACGATAATTTGATTATTTTTTATAAGTATTTAGAATGCAATATTAATTTCTCTATTTTAAAAATTAGAAGGAAATTTTCTGTTATGTTTTATCATAATTTCAATTAGTATATTTTCATTAAGATTAATATTTGTTCGATTTTATTTTTTGGAATTTTTTGGTGGTTTCTTATTCCGTAGCATTTCCATTAATGAAAGGAAATGTTATTTACGGAAAATGAATATATTTACGTTTCAGTGCAGTAAATCAAGCGAAAGCACTTTGATGGCTAATAAAATGAAGATTTATAGGCTACGAAATGGACATAATTATTTCCACAGTCGTAAACCATTTCATGGTTGCTGACATTGTGAAGTTTATTGCCACAGTGATCCCTTCTGACAGTACTCACGATTTTGGGGAAACTTTGCCAAAAAAGAAAAGAAANGTGTCTGTAGTAATGTATCATTATGAGAAATTGTGGTTGTTTTTAACCCAAGTCTCTGATATGAAAAACCTCTTGTGTCTGTAGTAGTGTATCATTATGAGAAATTGTGGTTGTTTTTAACCCAAGTCTCTGATATGAAAAACCTCTTGTGTCTGTAGCAGTGTATCATTATGAGAAAATGTGGTTGTTTTTCACCCAAGTCTCCTCAAGTGAAAGACCTCTGGGGTCTGTAGCAAAGAATCATTAGCAGAAACTAATGAAAGGTCTTTCGTGTTTGTAGCAATGTATCAATAATCTGTAGATCAAACAAAGGAATTTTGAGCAATTTAGGTATAGGGGAAAAGAAACGGAAATCTAAACGCAACCAAAAGATACGTCCTCCTTCTTAAATTTGGTACGGTCGGTTTGATGTCGATTCAGTACAGAAAACCATTTTTTTGTATAATTTTTGAAGCTTGATTCATTCGGGTTCGTGCTCAAAGATATATTCTCCTTAATGTAAAAATAGTAGAAAACAAAACAAATACCCATTTTATCTTCAAAAGAAAATGATAAAAGTGTGTCTGAGACCCTATATGCGCCTGTATTTTTAAGAAATTGTTTATAGGTCGACCTAAACTTATAGTTAAAAAAGATTCATAAAAATTTAACGGATATGGGGCAAAACTACCTTTGCAAAAAGAAGGCAATTTTTTTATGATCTCTATCTTTTGCTTCTCGTCCATGAATAATACCTTATTGCTTTTTATTTATTCAGTTTCTTTTATTGGTTTTTTGTTTCTTCGATGGAGTTTTTACGGTACATAGAAGTGTACAATACAATTATTCTCTGTCTCAGACGATTTCACTTCCATATTAAGGTTGAAAGGAAAGATGTATGTGCGATCAAAAAAAAAATCAGTCGATGGAAAAGCGTTGAAAACTTGAAAATCACTTTAATATCTAATGCGATTATTCCTATCTGTTACATCGAGGGCTATTCATTAATATTAATTGGTTATTCCTGCATACATTTTGCATTATTCATAGGGCGAATGCATCAATCACCGATACATCAGGGTATCAGTTCCGTTATTGGAGAATTATGCTAATTTTATCGATTTTATAGATGTATGGTGTGGAAAAACGGGAAAATTAATTTCAACTTCATACAGAATTTTCATCTACCTGTAAAACGCTTTAAAATAATGTTATTATTCTCTGTAACATTTCGAAATTTATTTTCACTCTTCTTTTGCAATTTTATATTTTATTTCGTATCTTATTTGAGTTAATTTGACCTTGCGGATGAGAATTTAATTAAATTTTAAGTGTACAGAATATCAGTAAACATTTTCGAGCACTTAAACGTTTATTTTTCAGAGCATTGGCGGTACTCTGCACAAAATTTCCAGGGCTATTCACGGAAACAGAAATAACGCTCAAATTTTATCTACTTTTGTAATCTTCCTAGTATTCTGTATTAAAGTGTAGATTATAGAAATGAAAATGTCTACAAAATTAAAATGTGTTATGTAACATTCTTGAGATAGGATAAGTTGAAATACTAACATAAGTTGCTGGTTTTTGATAACATTACCTAAATGGCACAAAATATCATTCTTTATTTAGTTTGACGACGAGGTTGGGTTTGGGTGAAGCAGCAGATGAAAAAAATCCTGAAGACGAGGTGAACGAGTACTTAATGAAAGCGATCGACGCTCGAAGTATCGATCGACTGCGATCTGAACACTGTCGACCCCTTTTGTTAACATTTAGAGAAGCAGATAAGGAAACAAAGGTAATCCTTAATTAATTAGTTTCTTAATATTTTAAGATGATATTCCTTAAAAGTTTTCGAAGCATAATATGAAATTGATTAGGTAATCTGCAAAATGCGTATATATAATGAGAAAGAAAATTGGAGCAAATATTCCATGTACAATATTAAGGAGTGGAACCTGGGTAGGGTATTTTCAAAATTCAATTTTTAAGTGGCTAAAACGAGGGGTTCAAAAACAATTAGATGTAGTTTTGATAAATAAGGTAATAAAAAGCTATCGTTGGTTTCCACTGCTATAATATTAACATTGAGCTACTTCATTAAAAAAAATTAATAAAACCGCGACGATTGGCTTTACTGGTAGTTTCATTATGATTTTGAAACTATATTCCCGAAGAAACGTAAATTCTGAAATTACTTCAAATCCACATTCAAGAACTATTGATTTATTGAGAATACCTGCGGCGAGCTGATGGGATCTACTTAACATAAAATCAAATAGATCCGATAGAAGTTTTATTTTTGAACTTGCATTTCGTACAACAACTTTACAGAAATAGACACAAACAAATTCGAAGGAATTTCGTAAAAGAAATAATACAGTTGATGCTGGTCCATATAAGACAGTTTTCTTCTTAAAATGTGGTATTTTTGTAAGGGCAAAGTAAAATGGATTGCAAAGTGTCAGAACTATTTATTTCACTTGCGCGTTTACAATCGCAATTCGATTCGTCAACGTGCCAGATTTTCTAAAAATATATTCTCATTTGCACCGCTTCCTTAAATTGTACAAACATTTATCATTAGAGTGTATACAGATATGCAGTTTGCACTCCTGCAAATGATCTCGGTCTATTTACTGATGCTGTCAGTTCCTGTATAAGTATTTTTTCACCCGTGTAAACAGATAGAAAAGGGCAAAGGTACGAACATATCGGTAACTAACCGATTCAAAAAGGTTTTGTATTTCTTATTTCTTCTTAAGTTATGGTATATTTACTCTGAAATTGTTGTACTTAATCAAAAGTCTTTGTTTAATTTTAGAAATATTTTAAACGTTTCCTTCGCCCTTAGCTACAGTACCTCTCGTTATATTTTTTTTTGTTTTTCTGAAGCACGGCAGAGTGCAATTAGGGTAACTGCTTTCGGTAGCTTTACCCTAACACTCACGTTTCTAATATATTCCAAACGACTTCCCATCGCTTACAGCGTAAAATTAATGTTGGAAAGGTAATTTAGAAGTAAAATAAGGTCAATTAAGTAAGGAGAAACCCATTACATGCATTTTTAAACGGTAATGCCCAACTTAACATTCTTCACCCCTAATTCACTTTTCAGAATTCCTTTACCAGCTCTTCACGAAGTAAATACAAAAAGTAATTCTAACACAATAGCTAATTTAACAAATTATATCACCTTGAACTAATTACGTGCCTGGCTGTAAATTAATTTAAATTAGGCTATTGCTGTTCCAATTTCTTAGTTAAAATATCTTTCGAACTTATTGGTTCCCATTAGCACGCCAGAAGCCGTTTCGAAAAATCATCGACGAAACTTTCTAAAGCCGATGCAATATCAAATCATTAGCAATATACCGCTACCTAGTGATATTTACTGCTAATTATAGCATTTCAAATGTTTGATAAGGGCATTACGAAAAGGTATTTACTTTTGACAATTTGTGATACTCATAGATTTCCTTGATCGTGTTAATTAATTTTGTATTGTGCTTCTCGCGTTTCATGTGTTCTATCTATTGAAGTTTTAGTTGTATTCTATCTAATGTGTTATAAGAATTATAATAGTTAGAGATAAAATAGAAACTTTGCTTGTATACCTATACTGTCGCTCCTGTTACAGACTCATCGTTTTATTTTCAGTATGCAAAGGAGAGAGATAGAATGCTTAAATTGTATTTTTTATGCTCCATCGTATGTTTTGTGACTATTTTAACAACTGAACTTATACATGAAAGGTAAGTCATGTCTTTTTGAAAATATAATGTTTCTCATCGAACGTGTGTTTAAATGGGATTTTATTAATTCTATGATAATTTTGAATTGAGATACAGTACTACTTAAGTAATAAAAACTGAATTTTATAAATTATACCGAAACTGAAAACTAGTATTCAATAGCGTCAATTTTTTTGTAAAATACTACAAAATAATCAGATTTGGAATCTTTTCTCAATTTTTACTTATTTTTTTATTTGAAGAAATCTAATTATAAAATCTCAGAGTAAGAATAATGAAAGAAAACAAAATTTTATTAATTGTTGTTTGATGTTGTAAAAATATTTTATTGTTATTTATCGTTTTACAATAAGGGTTACGAACGCGATTTGTATTTTTATTTCAGAAATGTTTACACGTTGGTGTGTGCAATAACGCTGTTTTTAATATTGGTCGCAGTGCAACTTGTAGTAGTTGTAGAACGAGTCCAGGTGAGTACCTACAATAACTAATCGTAAGTCACACTTTTGTATTTACAGGCTAATAATAGGGCGATATTTTAACAATAGCGACTCATTATCGAAGGAGGGAAACAGAGCGATTTAGTGTAATTCGCAATGTACCTAATACCTCTAATGGAGTGTCTTCACAAAGATCGTTTTATATTATTAGCCGAAAATGTAGTTACTTTTCACTCTAATCTTCCTAAATGAGAGATCACACGTGTCTGTAGCAATGTATCATTAGCAGAAATTGTGGTTATTTTTCACCCAAGTCGTGTGTGTGTTGCAAACAATCATTAGCAGAAACTGTGGTTGTTTTTCACGGAAGCTTTCTCAAATAAAAGATCTCTCGTGTCTCTACCATCAATGTATCAAAAATCTGTAGATCAAATAAAGGGATTTTGAGCAATTTATACGGGAAAAGAATCGTAAATCTAAATGCAACCAAAAAATACTTCCGCCTTCTTAAATTTGCTACGATTGGTTTGATGTCGGTCCATTACGGAAATCCATTTGTTGTTTTTCGCATAAGTTCCCCAAAATTATGAGAAAATGTGGTTGTTTTTCACCCAAGTCTCCACTAATGAAAGATCTCTCGTGTCTGTAGCAATGTATCATTATGAGAAATTGTGGTTGTTTTTAACCCAAGTCTCTGATATGAAAAACCTCTTGTGTCTGTAGTAGTGTATCATTATGAGAAATTGTGGTTGTTTTTAACCCAAGTCTCTGATATGAAAAACCTCTTGTGTCTGTAGCAGTGTATCATTATGAGAAAATGTGGTTGTTTTTCACCCAAGTCTCCTCAAGTGAAAGACCTCTGGGGTCTGTAGCAAAGAATCATTAGCAGAAACTAATGAAAGGTCTTTCGTGTTTGTAGCAATGTATCAATAATCTGTAGATCAAACAAAGGAATTTTGAGCAATTTAGGTATAGGGGAAAAGAAACGGAAATCTAAACGCAACCAAAAGATACGTCCTCCTTCTTAAATTTGGTACGGTCGGTTTGATGTCGATTCAGTACAGAAAACCATTTTTTTGTATAATTTTTGAAGCTTGATTCATTCGGGTTCGTGCTCAAAGATATATTCTCCTTAATGTAAAAATAGTAGAAAACAAAACAAATACCCATTTTATCTTCAAAAGAAAATGATAAAAGTGTGTCTGAGACCCTATATGCGCCTGTATTTTTAAGAAATTGTTTATAGGTCGACCTAAACTTATAGTTAAAAAAGATTCATAAAAATTTAACGGATATGGGGCAAAACTACCTTTGCAAAAAGAAGGCAATTTTTTTATGATCTCTATCTTTTGCTTCTCGTCCATGAATAATACCTTATTGCTTTTTATTTATTCAGTTTCTTTTATTGGTTTTTTGTTTCTTCGATGGAGTTTTTACGGTACATAGAAGTGTACAATACAATTATTCTCTGTCTCAGACGATTTCACTTCCATATTAAGGTTGAAAGGAAAGATGTATGTGCGATCAAAAAAAAAATCAGTCGATGGAAAAGCGTTGAAAACTTGAAAATCACTTTAATATCTAATGCGATTATTCCTATCTGTTACATCGAGGGCTATTCATTAATATTAATTGGTTATTCCTGCATACATTTTGCATTATTCATAGGGCGAATGCATCAATCACCGATACATCAGGGTATCAGTTCCGTTATTGGAGAATTATGCTAATTTTATCGATTTTATAGATGTATGGTGTGGAAAAACGGGAAAATTAATTTTAACTTCATACAGAATTTTCATCTACCTGTAAAACGCTTTAAAATAATGTTATTATTCTCTGTAACATTTCGAAATTTATTTTCACTCTTCTTTTGCAATTTTATATTTTATTTCGTATCTTATTTGAGTTAATTTGACCTTGCGGATGAGAATTTAATTAAATTTTAAGTGTACAGAATATCAGTAAACATTTTCGAGCACTTAAACGTTTATTTTTCAGAGCATTGGCGGTACTCTGCACAAAATTTCCAGGGCTATTCACGGAAACAGAAATAACGCTCAAATTTTATCTACTTTTGTAATCTTCCTAGTATTCTGTATGGCTCTAGCATCAACGGTAAGCGACGCAAATAAAAACCACTTACTTAATTATATTTTGTGTTGTGGCGATTTGATAGTTTTTAAGAAAGTAATTAATTTTTTAGAGTAAGGTATTGAGTGTGTGGTTGTATATATTTTTTGGTATGTCTGTGATGCATGTATTTGTGTGTTTGGAATTTCTGTATTATTGTATTATTATTGTGTAAATATTCTTTTCTTATAATTCTATTTTTATACTTACTCTATTCTATACCTACTCTATACCTATTCTTCAGCTAAACGACTATTTAATTGCCTACGTACTTTGCTATCATCCCTTTTAACAATTCAACTCTGTATACTAACTGCATGACGTCTATAATTCTTACTTTTCCTAATTGCAGTTTTATGGTCAGTTTCTTCGGTGATTTGGGGTCAAACTTAATTTCTAGGTATTTCTTCTAAACTAAATTTCCAGGTTTTACTACCATCTTATTGGTTCCCTACTTTAATTAACTTATTTCTAACTCCTCCTTATCACCCTTCTTACGATCTCTTTTTCAAAAACTAAAATCAGTTCTGACTTATCCTTCCTAATTTCAACTTCACCATTCTACATTCTTAATTCTAGTCTTATTTTTTTGTTCTTGTTTATTAAAGTTGTTATCGTATTCTGCGTTCTATTATTTAACCACCTCAACATCAGGACACACAACGAGACTAAAGTATATATAACGCAGTCAATAAGTGTTTTTCTTAGAAAAATAATGAAGAATCTTTTTCAAAATTAAACCCTATCGTATGAACAGTAGTGGCTAATTTATTATTGCTCTATATGTGTATTAGATGTGTCTGTATTTACTCAAAATTACATGGATGTTGTATTTTGTTGACAGCTTCCATCACCTTCTTCCACGTACGTAAGAAACGAAACAATAATTGATACATTGGACTCAACAGATGATTCCGTAATCTATTATTTACATAGTACTGATGTAAGTTTTTGAGGGAAAAACCTACGTTATCTAACCCATTTTATTATTTTTTTTAATGTTCATAACAAACACGCGCATAAATAGAGGACCAGGTTTTAATCTCGCATGAATCCGAGATTCCGTAATGAACATAAGTAATTACGGAAAAATGAACAAGTATATCGGCCGCAGACAAAAATTCTCTCCACTCAACTATTGTTGATTCTTGTAATACAACTTGAAACAATTATAGAGGAGTAAGGATAATTGCAAGCAAGACTAAAACCTACTAGCCTCGTCTCATAACAAAAGTATGAACAATGCAAAACTAACCAAAATAATTGTAATTTTTTTCCAGAGGTTTTTACTTCTAATTCTAATTTCGATGATAGCCTGCGCTGTGTATCAAGTACTGATCTCTTTACTTAAGACAATTCTAATGTTAATTATGATGGCTGGTTACTTCCACATTTTCTTTTTAAGAAAGTTCGAGTACGAGTCCACATACAAAACAGGGTAATACACACATGAATACGTTTAAGTGCATAAATATGTAATAAATTATTACCTTAATGGTATCATACGTGTCCGGCATTTCTTCTACTTCTTACCAATTATAGTGCCCCTTAATAACGCGAATTTACTCTGTTGGACAAATTGTGTTTGAGTTCATCACCATAAAGTCGTCAGTCTTAAGACTGGTTGGACACGCACCTCCACTCCTTCGTATACTGAGCTAATCTTTGCATTTCCCCAAAACTAGAACAACCCACATCTTTAACTATTTGCGAACAGTAATCTAACCTAGGTCTACCTCTACCCCTTTTAACTCCCGTTTCTGTCTCTAATATGTCTCTGACTAGACCTTCATGCCTGAGAAGGTGTCCTACCAACTTATCTTCCCTATTTTTTATTGAATTCCACAGAGTCCTCTGTTCTCGTATTCTCTCTAATACCTCTTCATTTCTAACCTTTTCTTCCATAATATCCTCATCATTCGCCTGTAACACCACATTTCGAACGCTTCTAACCTTTTCTTTTTCGTCGCTTCCACCGTCTATGTTTCGCATCCGCCGCGCTCCAATCATTTTCGAATTTCTAAATTAACCGTTCGCAACTCTACCCTGCGCTATTCCTTGCTCCATATCCCTACTACTCCTTCCGTCTTGCCTTATCTGGCTTCCCAGATACCTAAAATCAGTCACTTCTTCTAATCTTATCATTTATCGACTCCCAAAAATGCATGCGTTATAAAATCAAAGAACCCTCCTTCCTGTCACCATTTTCCGATCTACATAAAATTAATGGTAAGAAGTGGATTGTAATTCTAACAGTTTATCACAATATTGTCCATTTTAATTGTAAAGGGTAATAATTTATTATTTTCTTGTGGGTTTTTAAAAATTTACTCCTATTTTACATGAGATTTGCGGTAAAGAGATCAATTTTTGTTGAAGGTCTGTCACAGGAACATCGTTGACGATGGAGTATGTAAGTGTTGTGGTAGTAATAGGGTTCGTTCTGGCTTTAATAATTCACAGTCAACAAACAGAAGCGACGTACAGGTTGGATTTCGTGTGGAAATTGCAAGCTACTGGTAAGTGGACTAAATACAAACTTTTATGGCTGCGTTAATGAGACACTCGATTCAAATTGTGCCACTATCCTAATGAGAGTAATTGCTCCCGGGACGAGACCAATAAAAACCGAATTGTCCAGTTAGTAATACGTAATGATTATTATTATGTATGAGTTATATTTTAACTATTTGCGGAGTATAATCTTGAACAACTAGAAGACAATTTTAAACATTCAGGTATCCCAAATTCTCCACAATAATTTAAAAAATGCGGACACGAATTTTGCTTACGTGCTTTTGTGAGCGTTCTTGACGTAAATGTTGCGAAGAATTTTTTTCGTATTTTTATTAGTTCCAACCACCACAATCTCCTTTTTGAGAAAAGGACGATAAAGAATTCCTTGTTGTTTTCCAAGTAAAATTTTGTAATTAGTTGTTTATGCTTAATAAATTCTGTTTTTATTAACGAGAGACCTTAATATTAACTAAATATTACAAAGGACCGAAGAAATTTCAATAAAGAAAACTTTCACCATCAATACTTTCGCAGCAGCAATCTTTTCCCATTGTGGCATTTTTAATGTGAGTTGTTTACTTCGAAAATATCTGCTAAAGAATTTTGGAATGTCTACTCCCTTTAAAAGTGGTTGAAAGCACTTTTAGTATTTTTTTTACCACACTTGAAAATATAACTGCGGGTAAATTTCTGTAAAAGGTGAACGTTGTGCCTACGTATTCTTATATCCATGTAGTTATGCGTGTGTGTTAGTTTTAATATACAGATACTTTTACTATGTATTACTTTTTTAAGTTTGGTGGTTTTTGCCTTTTAAACTTTTTTACTGTTTATTACAGAGGAGAAAGAAGATATGGAACATTTGGAGGCATACAACAAAAAGCTTTTAGCGAATATTCTTCCCGTGCATGTAGCTGAACATTTTTTAAATAGCGATAATAACGATGTAAGTAAAAAATTTTATTAATACCATTTCATCCCCTTTAGTTGTAATATGTCAAACTCGCAAAGGTTTTTGTTTTTATTTTAAAACCACGCCGACGTTTCATCCCCAGATGGAAGGCTTCATTTTCTATTAATTGTAGGAAACAATAATNAAATTTTATTAATTGTTGTTTGATGTTGTAAAAATATTTTATTGTTATTTATCGTTTTACAATAAGGGTTACGAACGCGATTTGTATTTTTATTTCAGAAATGTTTACACGTTGGTGTGTGCAATAACGCTGTTTTTAATATTGGTCGCAGTGCAACTTGTAGTAGTTGTAGAACGAGTCCAGGTGAGTACCTACAATAACTAATCGTAAGTCACACTTTTGTATTTACAGGCTAATAATAGGGCGATATTTTAACAATAGCGACTCGTTATCGAAGGAGGGAAACAGAGCGATTTAGTGTAATTCGCAATGTACCTAATACCTCTAATGGAGTGTCTTCACAAAGATCGTTTTATATTATTAGCCGAAAATGTAGTTACTTTTCACTCTAATCTTCCTAAATGAGAGATCACACGTGTCTGTAGCAATGTATCATTAGCAGAAATTGTGGTTATTTTTCACCCAAGTCGTGTGTGTGTAGCAAACAATCATTAGCAGAAACTGTGGTTGTTTTTCACGGAAGCTTTCTCAAATAAAAGATCTCTCGTGTCTCTACCATCAATGTATCAAAAATCTGTAGATCAAATAAAGGGATTTTGAGCAATTTATACGGGAAAAGAATCGTAAATCTAAATGCAACCAAAAAATACTTCCGCCTTCTTAAATTTGCTACGATTGGTTTGATGTCGGTCCATTACGGAAATCCATTTGTTGTTTTTCGCATAAGTTCCCCAAAATTATGAGAAAATGTGGTTGTTTTTCACCCAAGTCTCCACTAATGAAAGATCTCTCGTGTCTGTAGCAATGTATCATTATGAGAAATTGTGGTTGTTTTTAACCCAAGTCTCTGATATGAAAAACCTCTTGTGTCTGTAGTAGTGTATCATTATGAGAAATTGTCATTAGCAGAAACTAATGAAAGGTCTTTCGTGTTTGTAGCAATGTATCAATAATCTGTAGATCAAACAAAGGAATTTTGAGCAATTTAGGTATAGGGGAAAAGAAACGGAAATCTAAACGCAACCAAAAGATACGTCCTCCTTCTTAAATTTGGTACGGTCGGTTTGATGTCGATTCAGTACAGAAAACCATTTTTTTGTATAATTTTTGAAGCTTGATTCATTCGGGTTCGTGCTCAAAGATATATTCTCCTTAATGTAAAAATAGTAGAAAACAAAACAAATACCCATTTTATCTTCAAAAGAAAATGATAAAAGTGTGTCTGAGACCCTATATGCGCCTGTATTTTTAAGAAATTGTTTATAGGTCGACCTAAACTTATAGTTAAAAAAGATTCATAAAAATTTAACGGATATGGGGCAAAACTACCTTTGCAAAAAGAAGGCAATTTTTTTATGATCTCTATCTTTTGCTTCTCGTCCATGAATAATACCTTATTGCTTTTTATTTATTCAGTTTCTTTTATTGGTTTTTTGTTTCTTCGATGGAGTTTTTACGGTACATAGAAGTGTACAATACAATTATTCTCTGTCTCAGACGATTTCACTTCCATATTAAGGTTGAAAGGAAAGATGTATGTGCGATCAAAAAAAAAATCAGTCGATGGAAAAGCGTTGAAAACTTGAAAATCACTTTAATATCTAATGCGATTATTCCTATCTGTTACATCGAGGGCTATTCATTAATATTAATTGGTTATTCCTGCATACATTTTGCATTATTCATAGGGCGAATGCATCAATCACCGATACATCAGGGTATCAGTTCCGTTATTGGAGAATTATGCTAATTTTATCGATTTTATAGATGTATGGTGTGGAAAAACGGGAAAATTAATTTCAACTTCATACAGAATTTTCATCTACCTGTAAAACGCTTTAAAATAATGTTATTATTCTCTGTAACATTTCGAAATTTATTTTCACTCTTCTTTTGCAATTTTATATTTTATTTCGTATCTTATTTGAGTTAATTTGACCTTGCGGATGAGAATTTAATTAAATTTTAAGTGTACAGAATATCAGTAAACATTTTCGAGCACTTAAACGTTTATTTTTCAGAGCATTGGCGGTACTCTGCACAAAATTTCCAGGGCTATTCACGGAAACAGAAATAACGCTCAAATTTTATCTACTTTTGTAATCTTCCTAGTATTCTGTATGGCTCTAGCATCAACGGTAAGCGACGCAAATAAAAACCACTTACTTAATTATATTTTGTATATATAACGCAGTCAATAAGTGTTTTTCTTAGAAAAATAATGAAGAATCTTTTTCAAAATTAAACCCTATCGTATGAACAGTAGTGGCTAATTTATTATTGCTCTATATGTGTATTAGATGTGTCTGTATTTACTCAAAATTACATGGATGTTGTATTTTGTTGACAGCTTCCATCACCTTCTTCCACGTACGTAAGAAACGAAACAATAATTGATACATTGGACTCAACAGATGATTCCGTAATCTATTATTTACATAGTACTGATGTAAGTTTTTGAGGGAAAAACCTACGTTATCTAACCCATTTTATTATTTTTTTTAATGTTCATAACAAACACGCGCATAAATAGAGGACCAGGTTTTAATCTCGCATGAATCCGAGATTCCGTAATGAACATAAGTAATTACGGAAAAATGAACAAGTATATCGGCCGCAGACAAAAATTCTCTCCACTCAACTATTGTTGATTCTTGTAATACAACTTGAAACAATTATAGAGGAGTAAGGATAATTGCAAGCAAGACTAAAACCTACTAGCCTCGTCTCATAACAAAAGTATGAACAATGCAAAACTAACCAAAATAATTGTAATTTTTTTCCAGAGGTTTTTACTTCTAATTCTAATTTCGATGATAGCCTGCGCTGTGTATCAAGTACTGATCTCTTTACTTAAGACAATTCTAATGTTAATTATGATGGCTGGTTACTTCCACATTTTCTTTTTAAGAAAGTTCGAGTACGAGTCCACATACAAAACAGGGTAATACACACATGAATACGTTTAAGTGCATAAATATGTAATAAATTATTACCTTAATGGTATCATACGTGTCCGGCATTTCTTCTACTTCTTACCAATTATAGTGCCCCTTAATAACGCGAATTTACTCTGTTGGACAAATTGTGTTTGAGTTCATCACCATAAAGTCGTCAGTCTTAAGACTGGTTGGACACGCACCTCCACTCCTTCGTATACTGAGCTAATCTTTGCATTTCCCCAAAACTAGAACAACCCACATCTTTAACTATTTGCGAACAGTAATCTAACCTAGGTCTACCTCTACCCCTTTTAACTCCCGTTTCTGTCTCTAATATGTCTCTGACTAGACCTTCATGCCTGAGAAGGTGTCCTACCAACTTATCTTCCCTATTTTTTATTGAATTCCACAGAGTCCTCTGTTCTCGTATTCTCTCTAATACCTCTTCATTTCTAACCTTTTCTTCCATAATATCCTCATCATTCGCCTGTAACACCACATTTCGAACGCTTCTAACCTTTTCTTTTTCGTCGCTTCCACCGTCTATGTTTCGCATCCGCCGCGCTCCAATCATTTTCGAATTTCTAAATTAACCGTTCGCAACTCTACCCTGCGCTATTCCTTGCTCCATATCCCTACTACTCCTTCCGTCTTGCCTTATCTGGCTTCCCAGATACCTAAAATCAGTCACTTCTTCTAATCTTATCATTTATCGACTCCCAAAAATGCATGCGTTATAAAATCAAAGAACCCTCCTTCCTGTCACCATTTTCCGATCTACATAAAATTAATGGTAAGAAGTGGATTGTAATTCTAACAGTTTATCACAATATTGTCCATTTTAATTGTAAAGGGTAATAATTTATTATTTTCTTGTGGGTTTTTAAAAATTTACTCCTATTTTACATGAGATTTGCGGTAAAGAGATCAATTTTTGTTGAAGGTCTGTCACAGGAACATCGTTGACGATGGAGTATGTAAGTGTTGTGGTAGTAATAGGGTTCGTTCTGGCTTTAATAATTCACAGTCAACAAACAGAAGCGACGTACAGGTTGGATTTCGTGTGGAAATTGCAAGCTACTGGTAAGTGGACTAAATACAAACTTTTATGGCTGCGTTAATGAGACACTCGATTCAAATTGTGCCACTATCCTAATGAGAGTAATTGCTCCCGGGACGAGACCAATAAAAACCGAATTGTCCAGTTAGTAATACGTAATGATTATTATTATGTATGAGTTATATTTTAACTATTTGCGGAGTATAATCTTGAACAACTAGAAGACAATTTTAAACATTCAGGTATCCCAAATTCTCCACAATAATTTAAAAAATGCGGACACGAATTTTGCTTACGTGCTTTTGTGAGCGTTCTTGACGTAAATGTTGCGAAGAATTTTTTTCGTATTTTTATTAGTTCCAACCACCACAATCTCCTTTTTGAGAAAAGGACGATAAAGAATTCCTTGTTGTTTTCCAAGTAAAATTTTGTAATTAGTTGTTTATGCTTAATAAATTCTGTTTTTATTAACGAGAGACCTTAATATTAACTAAATATTACAAAGGACCGAAGAAATTTCAATAAAGAAAACTTTCACCATCAATACTTTCGCAGCAGCAATCTTTTCCCATTGTGGCATTTTTAATGTGAGTTGTTTACTTCGAAAATATCTGCTAAAGAATTTTGGAATGTCTACTCCCTTTAAAAGTGGTTGAAAGCACTTTTAGTATTTTTTTTACCACACTTGAAAATATAACTGCGGGTAAATTTCTGTAAAAGGTGAACGTTGTGCCTACGTATTCTTATATCCATGTAGTTATGCGTGTGTGTTAGTTTTAATATACAGATACTTTTACTATGTATTACTTTTTTAAGTTTGGTGGTTTTTGCCTTTTAAACTTTTTTACTGTTTATTACAGAGGAGAAAGAAGATATGGAACATTTGGAGGCATACAACAAAAAGCTTTTAGCGAATATTCTTCCCGTGCATGTAGCTGAACATTTTTTAAATAGCGATAATAACGATGTAAGTAAAAAATTTTATTAATACCATTTCATCCCCTTTAGTTGTAATATGTCAAACTCGCAAAGGTTTTTGTTTTTATTTTAAAACCACGCCGACGTTTCATCCCCAGATGGAAGGCTTCATTTTCTATTAATTGTAGGAAACAATAATAATTATTATTACTAATTACATTAACGCAGAATTTAAATTCAAACGTAGCCCGAAAGTATGACATGAAATTGTTATTGTTAATATAAACAGCACTCCTAGTGTGTATTTATTTATTTACCAAATTTTGATCCTTTAAATGCATCAATTACGTTTTACGTAAATTGAATTTGTTTGTTTAATCTGTTTCAAAATTAATGAGCTTTGTAATATATCCGAATTATATATATATATCCGCAAATCATTTATTCATCGACTGACGCTAAATTATATGCGGCATGTACACCACTAAGCTTAGATCCACTCGATTGGTTGATGGAAACAATATTTTAGAGCCTAATCGGAAAAAAAAATGAATTTCCCAATTCGTACAATTAATCACATGACGGACTAAGTCGTGTGGACATCGCCACAATGAAGTTTTTCGATGTTTTTGAATTTTCAGTTAGCAGCAAACATCAGTAGCCGTAATTCGATATTATACGAAGTCTGTTCAAAATGTATCGCGAATTTTTCAAAAATGACTTATTTATTCATGAACATCCTTCAAAGTAATCCCCAGCAAATATCATGCACTTGTGCCAATGCTTTCTCCAATCCTCAAAGCACTTCAAAAAATTTTTTGTGATCCTATTCAGATCTTCCTTCGATGCCGTCTTTATCTCCTTAATAGATAGATAGCCTAGCGTCATCCTTTCATGGACCTCTTCAGTTTCGGGAGCAAGAACAAGTTACAGGGGGCAGATTTGGAGAATACGGTAGCTGCGGCATTATTGTGTTGTTTTGGCTAATAATTCGCGCACAAGCAACGATGTTTGAGCAGGTTATCATGGTGCAAAAGCCAATTTTTGTTCATCCACGAATCCGGATGTTTCTGGCGGATTGCTTCGCGCAAATTGCGTATAACTTGTATGCACCACGCCCCTGTAATCGAAGAAAACTGTAAGCAAAACCTTCACATTCGACATAACTTGACGGGCTTTTTTCGGTCTTGGCTCCTGCGGCAGCTTCCATTGGGATGATTGAGCTTTGGCTTCTACGTCATAACCATAAACCCATGATTCCTCACCAGTTATGACCCTCTGGAGCAAATTTGGGTCGTCTCGGACAGAGACCATCAGGTCGTTAGCAATGTTAATAAGACGCTGTTTTTTGGTCGGAACTAAGCAATTGTGGTACGAATTTCGCGGTGATCCGTCTCATGCCCGAATCATTGGTAAAAATCGAATGCTTCACCATGTGCCACGGTCAACATTCGAAATGCGTCCGTGAACTTAATCTTGTTTTTCACACAAAATTTGATATAGATTTTTTCATCCATTTTTTGGAACAGGCAAAAATCGAAGACGAGCCAAAACACGTGCATGCAAAGCAGCTGTGAAAAATTAATTGAACATTGAACACGGGTCGAACTTGTCGGTAAAAGTGAGAGACATGAGTACCAACACAACGCCACAAAAAAATCGAAAATCGAATATACGTAACCCGCGGAAATTCAAAATTCGCGATACTTTTTGAGCAGACCTCGAACATACAAACATGCTTACGTCTTCGGGTTGGTCGCGTGCTGATGGGATCTAATATGTTCGGTAGGATTGGGCCAAAAGCTTATCATTAAACTAATTAATTTTCTTAATCTTCTTCTTTAAATCTGAAATCATTTTTAACTCCCTACAATTTTTTTTTTATTATTCATAAATACGTTATAATTGGGTAAGTTATTCAAAGGAAGATTACTTTCTGAAACGGAAGATGTAGGTATTGTGCTCAATTTCTTAAACGAAATAACGCAATAGAATTTGTAATTTCGAAATCTAATAAAAAACAAGTACCTACTTGATATAATAGTATTTCTGGGAAAACTGAGACGATCTTATGCTTATAAAGTGCGCTTCCTTAATAAAACAAGAAAAATTTAATATTGCGCCCTTCTGAATAGTCTCGTATTGTACAATGCCTTTTATTTGGTTAATGGGAAACTCAAAATAAAAGAGTGACTAACATTAAATGCAAAATAACTGGTCGAAGAGTTTTAGCATCGTATGTGCATGTAGGTACCATTTCAACTTTCTGAAAACTTGAGTAGAAGATGTAAATAGGCAAAATATTCTCTGGAATCTCTTCGGAAGTTTGTTTCCGTTTTATTATTTTGAGAACGTATATTTATCTCGCAGTAAAGAAAATAGATTGTGTTATACCTTTTTCATTTTGACTATTTCGTTTTGTAAAAGAATCTCTGAATTATTGGAAAACGAATTTTAATATCGGAATAATATTTCCTCAGGGTGAGTTTGATATAAAATTACTTCCTTGTTTTCATCCGGACGCCGTCTTTTGGTAAACAAAAAGAAAGTGGAATAGTATACAATAATTTACTAGTTTACGAAAGAATATCTCTAAAATTTATATTTTTTGTATTAAAATAAATAGCAGCAACAAACACTTAATTGTAAAGCATTATTTTGAAAACATTAACGTACAAACTGTGTAAAAATGTACGAAGAATCTTATCATATGTGCAGTGTGTACCAAAAAATAAAAATAAAAAGGGTTCGTAAATTTTTAACTTAAATTATTAAATAAAAACGGTAAACATATAGCAGCATCCTTAAATTTTCGACCCTCTAAAAAAATATTTTAGGGAAACTGTAACACTCAAAAATTATGTAGAAATGGTCGCGGTGCGAACGATATTACGAGGGGTTCAAATAAAAAGATACGACGTTTTCGTTGGTAAAATGATGTACACCCTCATAAATTTTACGCTTTATTTTGGTTCACAAGGCAGCGGCAAAAATTAACAGTTGCATAATTTTTTAGCTGGAATACAGAATCCTTAAAATTACTTTTTAATTAATAATTAAGTTTTTGTTATTTGTATTGCTGTGATGTGATCTATTTCTTGTAAATTTTGATTAAACAGAAATTTAGATTAAACTAATTAAGCCATCAAAGTAACTAGTTCATAACCATGGTGTGTATTATATATAACTCTACCATCAGATAATTTACATGGTAAAAGTTCATACACGATGACACATGCAGCTAGGAAAGGCGCGCTTTAATGGAAGCAACTTTGAAATTCATAACGCATTCTGAATATGAAAATGTACAGTTGACGTGCTTCATGGATCAAATGTAAGCTCGACGTAACCAACTGTGAATCTAGAATGCGTAGAATGTACAAAACGTCTTTTGTTGTTTAACGATCTAACAAGCTCCTTATACAACATCACTATTATTTCCGAACGGAAACAAAGAGATGAAAATGTTTAGCGCGCTTAAGAATAAAACATAATATCGAAACGGGAATTCTCATACGTATCCATGTGTATGTATGGGTTCGCAAATGATAAGAGTTTCGAGTCTTATTTTTCAATGGGTTTTAAAAAGATCGTTCATACATACGTAATAAAAATGGGTGAACTAACAACACAAATAATTTAACTTATAGTCGAGGACATCTTATAGGAACGAAATCTCTTCGGTTACCCAAAAAATGTTTTTTATAAATTACTTTCCATATTCTATAACGGTGTGACCCACCCTTGGAATATGCAAAAAAAGCTGAATACGTCCCTGTTCATCTTATGCAATAGAGGCCACATTGAGCAATAACTTCCTTATGCGAAAGCTTCATCCTAAACGCTATCTTCCACTCAATCTTACACACCACTTTAACGTTACGATTTGTTCTTTTTTTTCATCTAAATATCGATTTTTGCTCAAAGCAACGAACTTATTATTTTCCAACGTCGTTATTCTTAAGTATTCGAAGCACAGTTGTTCAAACTTTGTCATATATCTCTCTATATCTCCTTAGCCCCTTTAATCTTGAAAGCGCATAACTCACACCCATAAATATTTATGTGACTGAGCTTTCGGTGGCTGCCAGAGACAAGCTTGAGAACTTTTCTTTTTATTTAGAACTATATCTAATGTACTTACTAGCAAACAGAATAATTCAAACTCACTCTTGTATATAATTGATTTTTTCTACGTATTAAGGAAACCATTTTGGTTCAATTATACTCGAAAAGGATTCGAATTAATATGGATATAGATCTAGGATATGCTAGAGAATTGTAAACTGGAGTAGACATGCATATATACGAAATATTAATTGAAATATTTTATTTTAAAATAATTCGAAATGGCCTGTATTCTGTCGAAACTGCCAGCCGCGGGTCGCGATTTCGATCTTTTTGGATCTCATCAGCGCGTCGCAGGCAGCTCCGACAGAACACAGACCAACTTTTACCTGCTGTCTTAACAGTGGGTTTTAAAAAATACTACAAATAGCGCAGTAACCGCCATCTGTATTTTTATAGTTTATTTTGTTTACTGCTAAAACTTAGTATGTTTAGGATTCACAATTTTTGCAGAATAATTAAAACTTTTTAATGGAATTGTGTAGATAGCGGTGTTTTTCTTTAAATTGGCAGGAGCTGTACCATGAACAGTGCAGTTTCGTTTGCATCATGTTTGCTTCAATCCCGAACTTTTCGGAGTTTTATGTCGAACTAGAAGCGAACAACGAAGGAGTTGAGTGCTTGAGGCTCCTAAATGAGATTATCGCCGACTTCGACGAACTCCTATCAGACGAGGCGTTTTTTTACATCGAGAAAATCAAATCGACTGGCGCTACTTACATGGCAGCTTCAGGTAAACTTACAATATTGATACGTTATTAGCTACTTATGGTTTTCGAAAAGAAAAGCGATAATCCTTTAACGAGATTATCTCCTTCTTTTCGTACTTTATATTGGAAAACAGTTTTAGTGTTGACAATAAAGTTTTCAGTTTCTTTAGGACAGTAGTAAAAGAGTTGTTTGAACGAGTGTAACAATTCAATCCCAATAGCAAATCGATGATTTTATGACAGCATAAAATCGTATTTGTTTCCAAACGGCGATTGTAAACGAGGATAAACTTGAAATATTTCTCTTTAAGTTGTAAACTTTCTCTAAGTCTGGGAACGGGAGAGATAGTAACGAGGTGACATTTCAGCTTCGAGGAGACTTAAGGGTTGAAATGTTGTCTCCAATAACAAACCACTAATGTTATCCACTTTGCTGATATGTGTCGGGGTATGTACGTATGTAATAAATTCCGCAAATATCTCCAGTATTCCTACAACGAAATCCAAGAAAATGTCTGTGGTGTGACAGCTGTGTTTGTTGTTATTATCTATATCCTTCTTAAAAACACTCAACGAATGGCGTCAGCAAATGTTGGTGTTAAAATAGATATTATTGCATCCCCAAAGGGACTAAATCTAGAATTTTTCTTTGAGAATACCAATGAAAATTTTCTTATTTTTCAAATTTATATTGGAATGGGAGTATCGAAATTCCATCGTGAATTTAGAGGCTGATCAAACAGTAACCATTTCTGAAGTTGTTCTTCATTGTCTTCTCTTTTATAAAATTTTCCTTCGACGATAGTCTTAAAGCAGTCATCATGTATAATCAAGTGACTAATCATCTTTCCCTTCCTGTTATTTATAGTTCTTAATAACTGTCTTTCCTTATTCACTATCGGGAGCATTCCCTTCTTTGTTCTTCTTTCTGTCCAACTAATATTTTCCATTCTCTACTTAATCTTTGGTTTAGTGTCCACTTTTCGCACCGATATAATGTTATACTCCAAACATAAGCTTTAATGAGTCGTTTTCTCATATTGGTATTTAATTTGACTTAAAAAAGGCATTCTCCCTTATATATCACAAGAACATCTGTTTGACTATCCAAATATTTGAAACTGTTAACGTCCTCTATTTCGTTGTTTTGTTCTTCAGTGTATATGTTAGATAATATTATTTTTAAAAGTTTTAGTGTTGAAAGATGCTTTTGTATATTTACTCCTGATGGTTTTTTTCTAGGATTAACTCAGCAAACGTGTGATATGAAAGATTTCAAGCATGTTACGGCGATGGCAGATTACGCTCTTCGAATTCGGGAACAATTGAATGTCGTTAACGAGCATTCTTTCAATAATTTTCGTATACGTATAGGCATTAATATTGGACCGGTCGTGGCAGGTGTGATTGGGGCTAGAAAGCCCCAGTACGATATATGGGGTAATGCCGTAAATGTTGCCAGTCGAATGGATAGTACAGGGATATTGGATAAAATACAGGTAAGTTTGAAATTTACTTTTATTTAATCATCCATTTTCTTAGATACAGGGTACATTTATAATCCATCGAAAAAGTCAATTAGTTTGTGTGTCATGAGACTGTGACATTTTATGAATTATTTTCCTGTCGGGTTCTTGTTCTTACAAATCTAGTATTGTAGGTGTCAAAAATGGGGTAACAAAAATCAGCGTATTATTTATATATTTATTATCGAAGTTATTAATGAATGAAAGAGCCTAGTGTAAAGAACATTTCATACGAAAAACCGTTGTATACTTATAAAGAATAACGAAGTGTTAACCAAGAAAATGACAACAAATAAATCCGACCTGAATAATGTTTCTAAAAAGGTGTATCCAAAAAGTCGCCCAAAAACTGCCATTAAAGAAAATACCAAAACGGGAAAACTTCGTAAAACAAATGCTACAAGGACTGTATCAAACACGAGTCTTCAAGATGGCATGTCATCAGACTCTGACAATTCCAGTTTGGATAGCATCGACGTAGAAAAGGTTGTAAAAAATGAGTCTGATGGTGAGAAATCTTCGCATGGCTATTTTGAAAACCAGAAAGCACTGTTTCAAATACAAAAATTAAAATTTGAAAAGTTAAAGAGTCAAATAGAAAACCACAACTTGTATTTACAATTACAAACATCAGGTAAAGTGAATACACCATTTCAAAATGAATCTGTGGATGATAGTAACGAAATTGATTGTGTTTTTCCTCGTTTTACAAGCAGAGAATTGCGGAAAGACAAATATTTTGGTAATGCTAAAGATACAGAAAGTTGTTTGCAAGACGACAGTTTTGAAGAATTTTCGCATAAATCGCAACAATCGACCCCTTGCTTTGTTTATTCGGACGATATTTACTATAACAGCAGTGATGAGGAAGATTGTAAAAATACAGCGGCATGGCCCATTAGAGACAGCTTATTTCCAGGGGTACCACCTTTTATTGTGTTCAATGCACATGACGCTGCAAGACCATTCAAGTTGCCCAAAGGTAGACAATATCTATTATGGAAATTAACACCGATCACGCCGCATTTGCTTAGAAAAATCCTCCTTAATACGGGATTCACATTGATTGATTCCGTAGAGTTACAAGACGAAGATACGTGGCTGGGAACATGGGGCAATAACATGCGATCGGACCGCTTTCAAGTTCTGAAAAACTACCAGAAATTTAACCATTTCCCCAGTACTTCGCACCTGGGTAGGAAAGACCGATTTTGGAGGAACACGAAAAAGCTCATGTTCAAATTTGGAGAAAAGGAATTCAATTTTATACCTCGCACCTATATCTTATTGCAAGAGCTAGAATTGTTGAAAAAAGATTGGTATGATGACAAGGGTTGTGAGGAAAAGAAGTGGATAATTAAACCTCCCTGTTCAGCCAGGGGCATTGGGGTCAAAGTCATAGATAAATGGACGAATTTGCGCAAAAAACCACACCTGGTCGTACAAAGATACATATCAAAACCTTATTTAATAAATGGTAACAAGTTCGACTTGAGGCTTTATGTATTGGTGACATCTTTCGACCCTTTAAGATTCTACCTCTACAGGGACGGGCTCACCAGATTTGCTGTGATAAAATACAAAGACGACTCGCACTCATTACACGAACGGCACATGCATCTTACAAACTACAGCGTCAACAAAAAATCGAGATGGTACACCGCCAATGAAAATTCGAACTCATGCTACGGTCACAAATGGACTTTACGCAGATTGTTGGATTATTTGGCTGACGAGGGTGTGAATACGACAAAGTTGTGGCGAAACATCGTCCAGCTAATCATCAAAACAATAATTGTAGGTGAGAAAAGCATCGTCCCGTCGTACCACAGCTGCGTCCAAAGTAACTACAACTGTTACGAACTCTTTGGAATTGACGTACTTCTAGATGAAAAACTGAAGCTGTGGTTGCTGGAAGTCAACATTTCACCAAGTCTTCACGGATCTTCGCCCGTAGACGAAGACGTCAAAGGACCAATGTTGAGATCGATAATGAATCTTGCCCAGTTTCATCTTCCCGACAAAGTAACGATTAAATCCAATTTGGTACACAGCACTTTCGACTCCAGATTGTACACCAAGGAATTGTCAAGGAAATGCAAAAACAAACAGCTAAAGTATAACGGACCAAGTCAACAGAGGGAAGATTATTTGAATGGAATACTTCAAGATTTAACAGGTGACGATGTCAGACATCTCACTCGTGCAGAAGATGAGTTGAAAGTTCGTGGAAAATTCGAAAGAATCTTTCCTACTTCGGAAACATATACATTTCTGAAATTTATCGAATCCAAGTACTACAATCGACTATTCGATGCTTGGGAAGTCATGTACGGATGCTGTAGGGAAGCAGGCGTAAAGTACCTTAGCGCATTGTGCACTGATCATTATCTTTTGAGAGATATTAATAACGCCTCTTCTAGTAAAGGGCAAATGTCAGATTAGAGGAAACAAAAATAATTGTGCTATTGCTATGTGAAGTCTCATATTTAATAGAGAGTGTATATTTGACGAATTTTACAATAAAAATTCACACACGAAATTTGTCCTTTTACAGTATTTGTTTTCGTAATTGAAGGTTACCAAGGAAGTGTATCAAATTCTTAAAACCAAAGGCTATCCTTTGACGTGTAGAGGGACCATAGACGTGAAAGGGAAGGGAAATATGGAAACTTATTTGCTGGAAGGTCCCAGGGATGTCGATGTCAAACCCGAACCCAATGTAATTGTCAATCCTCTTTGTGATACTAATTAATTAATTATCTAAAACTATTATTATTAATTAACGTATTGTAGTGAAACCGTCTACTCTCAACCTTAACGT
This sequence comes from Agrilus planipennis, assembly GCF_000699045.2. NCBI lineage: Eukaryota > Metazoa > Arthropoda > Insecta > Coleoptera > Buprestidae > Agrilus > Agrilus planipennis. The sequence goes on along the minus strand of NW_020438915.1, from coordinate 436,464 downwards.
ACAAATTATTTTAAGAGAGTATATACAAGGCAAACTATCTTTTGTGTCATCTAAAAATCGAATCAGTGTTTGTACTTGTATGTGATAACAACTTTGCGTTTTTCCGTACAAATAGTTTATTTATAAATAAATGATATGTTTTATTGTTTTTAATATCTGTGTTTCGTACCTTCAAACCCTATTTGTTCAACAATCATCTTTATAATGTAGGTAAGTACGAAGTAGAGAATTGAAAAATGTTTCATTAAAAATTAGTAATTTACAGCAATAATCTGCTAATTTTGTTCATGATATGTATATCTAAATATCTAAAGTTATAAAATATATTTATTTTTGAGATCTATTTCTTTAATATGTAATTTATATTGTTTAAATGGATTGTATAAATGGGTAGTCAAAATTACAAA
>NW_020438915.1:427471-433440 GCF_000699045.2 Agrilus planipennis | reverse complement strand
TTTTATAATAATATATATTTTGAAGACTAATACTAATTCTAAAATTGCGTAATCAATATTGATATACTTGAGACAAAAGTCCATTTAATTCCATTTGATTACTGGCAGTATCAACTACTGAGATCAACGCTTTTCAATGATTTATTTTTTAGTTGATTTTCTAAAATTTAAACTTTGTGCAAATATTTCAGAGGTATTTGTCGTTGCTATTACAGATGTGTGATGATTCTAGCCAATTTTGAATGTTAAAAAAAATTAAGTGTGGGTTTCCACCTGTAGTGCGTAATGCCTCAGGTTCAAAAATCAAAACACAATCCACTGCCAAAACTCGCAGGTGCAAAAATTACGCGTAAATGAGTCAGTCAGGCATGGCTCGTGACATCCTTCAAAAATATCAAAAACGCATACTTTTGCTAAGTTTTAAATCGCTTTTAGTTGAAAAAATGTTTTTTTTTGTGGTAAAACACCAAGTATTAAAAATCCAATTTTTAAATTCCTGGGGAAAATGCGGGAAATTCTGTTTTTCGGAAAATGCCAAAATTGGTTCAAGATTGAGCATAGGAAAAGTGGAAGTGTGTATCCCTAGCCAGTTTTCAGGCTGACTACACTATAACGAGTGGAACGAACGAAACCCCTTCATTACCTCATGTATTGCATCCGCACAGGACTCAAAATATTCCAGTAAATTCGAACTCAAGTTGTCGTATACAGGAATTCTTGTATACTTAATAACGTTGCTTGGTAGAGGGGTGTCGGGGAGCTCTGGGGCAACATTGATAACGTATCTTATATCAAGAGCTTCCAGCACAGATGGACTTAGAGACATTGCACCAGATAAATAGAGATTATCCGTTATTTTTGATATATTGTTCAGCGCCAGAAGGCAATTCCTTTTAATCTGTAAACTAAAAAAGAAAATCGTTTTAGAAGATACTCAATATATACGTAGACAAAATTAAAAATGATTTATCAATATGAATTGATACCTCATGTTCCTGATATTTTTAGCTAATAAAGGCGTCTATCTAATGCTGGGAAAGTTTACCAGGTAAATATGTCAAGAGTTATCGTCTATCTCTTTATAATTTCAAATTGACCTAAAAATAATTAACAGCGTCGCTGTTCAGTCCTTTGTTGGGATTATAATGAAGTAGGCATGTAAATTAGATCTATTTTTGACCTTACACGTTTTTACCGACATTCTTGACATTTTATTATGAATGAGTCACTTGGTTTACCGCACTTACGATTATCTAGGAGCCAGGAAGTAAATTTATTTTTTTGAATCTATCGAAATTCTTGGCACCGACCAATGTTTAGAGGTAAGCTGGCATTATAAATGTTATTTTCGATTTACATGGTCGTAAATAATTTCTCTACAACCGCAATATCAAGGTGTGTATCATACACATAATGTCAGTCGAATTATAAATTTTTATTTTGCAACTTTTTAATACCAATGTATCAACGAATTCAGTTGTTTCACTCCGTAAATAGATCAAAGGACAATCGAACAACAAATTTCATGATTTTATAGTTCGCACATTAAGTTCTCCGAGTAATAATTTATCTTTGCGTGAAAAACAAATTGCGGTTGTTCGTTTTAATAGCTAGAGTTTAAAGTGAACAGTTAATATGTCAATAAAAATTTAACAATACAATGAGCTTTATCTTCAAAGTTTATGTAGGCGCACAAACTAAATAGCTAGCTGTATTGTACGTTTTTTTTTTTCGATTGACTAATTTGGAAAATAGGAAAGGATTTCAAGAAATTGATTGGAACATTCCTAACTATCCTAAAATTTTAAATGGAGAAAAATTAATAGTGATTTAATTGTTCAGATATCATCTATTACCTATTATGGAAATTGAAGTTGTTGAAATATTATATATCATTATATCGTTTGTACAAAATTCTATTTTTTTTGATAATCTAATACTTCGACATCTTTAATTTTGGCTAAATAATGAATGGATTATTCGTAGGAAGAAAAAGAAAGATAAGACAAACTTGATATGAAACGTTTAAAAATTGGTATTTACATGAAAAAATTGAATATGATATTTCACCTAGTAATTCCCGTTTTATTCTAAATCATTTATCCCATGTACAGACCTTAATTACTACACGAAGAATTTTCTGAATGGGTAGGAATAATAAGGATTATATATGTATATTTCAGCTTAATGTATTAAAATATCTGATTACTCATTTCTAAAAGATGTGTAATATTTTTATTATTTTGGATCAAATCTTTGTGTTCAATTACACATTCTTTGAGGCTGCGTCCTGTATAATCAATGTAAACTGCATCACAGTCTAAACATTTTATGTTATCATTTAACTTTTGCACTGTCGGCAATTTTATTTTACTATAATTTAACTAGACTATGTAATCGTCCACTTATTGACTTGTAATTAGTGTAGGTGATCACAAAAACTCTATTTGTGGCATAATTTTTAAATCTTCATTGGGTATTCCCTCCAACCCAATCTTCGTTGTGTAGAATTCCCTTTTGGTGGCATAAATTTCAAATTCCTCCCAATTCAAACTTCGTTCTGTAGAATTCTCTTTTTGTAGGGTAATTTTCAAATCTTCATTAGGTGTTTCCCCACTTCAAGTGTTTTTTTCAGAAAACAAAAGTTTCAGAACTTGTAACAGAGACAGCAGTAAATTTATTAACAAAGGTCACAAATCGAAGCAGTTTAGAGTAATTGTGAATGTCAATGTTATTAACATTACTCAATAAATTATGTGGGTGCATGTGGTAACCATCGCCGTGTTATGTTCAAAATGCATGACAATTCTTTGAAACCCTTCAACGATCCAGTATTTTCTAGTATAGTTGTTAAATGCTGCCATTAATCTTTCGTAACAGTATAATGATGTTTGCTGTCTATATACTGACCTCCAACGAAAATTATCCAGCGGCACGAAGGTTCTGCGCCCAGTTATTCGACCTAATGCATTTGTTACGAACGGAATGCCAATTAGCTGTTGTCATACGAACGAAGTAAAGCGTATTGAAGGAATGCACCCAGTCAAAATAGAACGAAAGTTATTCTCCACTTAATTATTATATCTTGCCATTTGAAATTTACATTTTAAACCCGCAAAAATTATGTAACCCGACAATGTCGAATGGCTGACCTCAGTTCCCCTTACAATATCGATCCCTTCTTGGTCACGACAACCCTTATTTCAGGATAATAATCCTTTCCCGCTAATGCATACAATTAGTGTCAGAGCATGCTATTTCTGGGGTGATGTAAATTCCGTCCGGAAAATTTTAAAGGAAAAACATGGCTCCAACAGCACACTTCGTTCGTGTTGTTTTTCCTACCATAGCTTTAGCGTGTCTAAGATGTAATTGATTAAAAATCGCATAACATTTGCCACCCCCATTAAGTGGAGGTATACACCAGACTGAATTTACGTATATGACAGTAAGAAAATCCTCAGGGCGGAATTAACACGGGGTGGATTTTCGCTATTTCTACCACTAAATTGAAGATTAATTTCTGTTATGTTAGCTTAGTTTCTTTCATTTTTATACTTATTTTCAAAGTTTAACAAAAATGAAAACATATTTTTGTACCAAATTCAAAGAAGAAGTTCAACTTTTTTAAATTTTCTAAACATCACGACAACAAATGTTACTTTATTTAACAGTTCTTATTCTAATAATTAAAACTTAGATAGTTCGTCAGCTAACTGTAAGTTGAGTTGAGGTACTGTTTGCTTAATAGAAATAGCTTTTTCATTTACTATTTTAATTGACTCTAGGTCGTTAAATAGTTTCCTGTCGAACAGAAATAGCGATATTTACCTACATGTTTATAGAACTCCAACAATGTGTTCTCTTAACAACAGAACTGTTTCAGTGCGAAACATTTCTGGATCATGACAATAATGTGTTCAACAAGAACATAATTTTCGTAAATAAATAAAACTTAAAATTTTTTGGCATCAATCAAAAGGAACATGAACGACAAAAAGCAATAAAAATTTTACAAAATGAACCGTTTGAGAATGAAAAATTACACGAATATTACAAACGTATGTTTGAGGACCATAAAAAAGATTTATGCTTTGCTTGTCCTTACAGTAATACACTACTTTACCTTATGATATTGTTTGTAATGAGTAAAGTTTAATACATACATAATTTAATTTTTATCATAAATTACATTTGTTGTCTTTTTAACGGTGTACACATTAGATAAATATCATGAGAAAATTGTTAGATTATTAAGTAAACACTGTTTTTATACCTTTTAAATTCGTTAAGAAGTCATAATTAAAACAATATTTCTGTACAACTACTGAAGTCATTGTTTAAANAAACATCTGACTGTTTAATTAACGTGAGGTAAATGCTTAAAATTATGGAAATTTAATATATTAAAATAATGTTATCAAAAACTACCTTAGTGTTGTTCACCCTTTCACGCTGCTGTTTCTTTCCTTCCTTATATCATGATGACTTTTGTAATCTTTCGCGTAAATGTCCGGGATCATCATTTTAAGGTGGTCATTGAATACCAAAGATATAGAATTCGAGCTGTACAGGGTGTTTTCGAAACTTATGAGTTGATTTATAAAACTACAGTTGGGCCTAACGATTGGTCTTCGTTCTTTGACGTAATTGTAAGCTTGCAGCAAGTTGAATTTGTTGTATTTCATAACGTATGCTATGCATATACTTGCTGATCGACTAACTCCAGCTACGCAATGTACCAGGACATTTCTGTTGTTGGATGCTTCCTGTAAAAGAATTAAATAATTTTATAATAAAGTATAAACTTAATAAAGGTTGAACCATCCACGACAGAAATGTGTTGTTTATGACTTGAAAGGATAAGTGATTTTTATGCATTTGTTGATGATTTTATCGTAAATAAATGCCCTTAGTTCTTGTAATAACAATCCCATACAGAGGTTTTTTCTGAAGCAAATATCAGCAAAGAATTGTGAATTTCTGGCATGCATCAGAATGTAAAAATTCGTTGAATTTTTGTGTTAGACTAAGACTGGTTTATTTTTTATACTTATGATTGCTCGCATTCTTTTCAGCGTGAAATTTATTGGATCTTCCAATTAAAAGGGTAGTCATAAATAAGTGGATAAAAAAATACGTGGCGCCACTAAATTGCGGAATACTCAAAGTGAATCAGGCCAAGTCTATTAATTATGAATCAAGATAAATATGTACGCGAAACCCTATAATCAAAAGCTCGCTATTTTTGTGACTCATAGGTAGTCATTATTTTTTTGCGTATTTATCTATCAACCGCAAATTTCAGATATTTAATGAGTTTATTTGTTCTGTTTTCTATGCCCTCTGTATCTTTTAAATACATCCTGTTAAATAAGGTCACCTCCTTATTTTATTGTTTTATAATAAAAATGTGTAATTTGTCTACCAGATGCCACTGAAGTATACTTTCGAAAGCTTTTTGTTTTTTAAAGCAGATCTTACTGTACTAGCAAATATTTTCAGATGTATGTATAGAGTCGGTTCAACGTGAAGTTTTGCAATAATAAGCAATGTGACTGTGCGTATTATTATTATAGTGTTGTTAACTAAAGACTGCCTGAAGTACATCTAAAGGTACTGCTAATTACAATTTTTGCAATGTTTTCATTCATATTATTAATATAATAATACATATAAATATAAGGTGGTAATCAGAGCCTTATGATAGCAACGTTGATATGAAGCAGTCTAGTAGTTATTTACGTTTGAAAATAATATATCTTTAGATTGAAACAAAAGTTGAAAAAACTTCGCTAATATTTATTTACATTTGATATGTATTATATTGTGTAATATTTAACCCTGATGATGTCGTTACAAGACGAAATAAATACCTACGTCTCGAGTTGGAAATAAATATTAATGAAATTTTTTCAATGTTTGTTTAAATTTATTTGTAGCTACTTTGTTCTGTTTTACCAGGTGAT
>NW_020438915.1:409966-427286 GCF_000699045.2 Agrilus planipennis | reverse complement strand
CCAGGTGATAGCGTCAAATATTTTAAATTTTATAATAATATATATTTTGAAGACTAATACTAATTCTAAAATTGCGTAATCAATATTGATATACTTGAGACAAAAGTCCATTTAATTCCATTTGATTACTGGCAGTATCAACTACTGAGATCAACGCTTTTCAATGATTTATTTTTTAGTTGATTTTCTAAAATTTAAACTTTGTGCAAATATTTCAGAGGTATTTGTCGTTGCTATTACAGATGTGTGATGATTCTAGCCAATTTTGAATGTTAAAAAAAATTAAGTGTGGGTTTCCACCTGTAATGCGTAATGCCTCAGGTTCAAAAATCAAAACACAATCCACTGCCAAAACTCGCAGGTGCAAAAATTACGCGTAAATGAGTCAGTCAGGCATGGCTCGTGACATCCTTCAAAAATATCAAAAACGCATACTTTTGCTAAGTTTTAAATCGCTTTTAGTTGAAAAAATGTTTTTTTTTGTGGTAAAACACCAAGTATTAAAAATCCAATTTTTAAATTCCTGGGGAAAATGCGGGAAATTCTGTTTTTCGGAAAATGCCAAAATTGGTTCAAGATTGAGCATAGGAAAAGTGGAAGTGTGTATCCCTAGCCAGTTTTCAGGCTGACTACACTATAACGAGTGGAACGAACGAAACCCCTTCATTACCTCATGTATTGCATCCGCACAGGACTCAAAATATTCCAGTAAATTCGAACTCAAGTTGTCGTATACAGGAATTCTTGTATACTTAATAACGTTGCTTGGTAGAGGGGTGTCGGGGAGCTCTGGGGCAACATTGATAACGTATCTTATATCAAGAGCTTCCAGCACAGATGGACTTAGAGACATTGCACCAGATAAATAGAGATTATCCGTTATTTTTGATATATTGTTCAGCGCCAGAAGGCAATTCCTTTTAATCTGTAAACTAAAAAAGAAAATCGTTTTAGAAGATACTCAATATATACGTAGACAAAATTAAAAATGATTTATCAATATGAATTGATACCTCATGTTCCTGATATTTTTAGCTAATAAAGGCGTCTATCTAATGCTGGGAAAGTTTACCAGGTAAATATGTCAAGAGTTATCGTCTATCTCTTTATAATTTCAAATTGACCTAAAAATAATTAACAGCGTCGCTGTTCAGTCCTTTGTTGGGATTATAATGAAGTAGGCATGTAAATTAGATCTATTTTTGACCTTACACGTTTTTACCGACATTCTTGACATTTTATTATGAATGAGTCACTTGGTTTACCGCACTTACGATTATCTAGGAGCCAGGAAGTAAATTTATTTTTTTGAATCTATCGAAATTCTTGGCACCGACCAATGTTTAGAGGTAAGCTGGCATTATAAATGTTATTTTCGATTTACATGGTCGTAAATAATTTCTCTACAACCGCAATATCAAGGTGTGTATCATACACATAATGTCAGTCGAATTATAAATTTTTATTTTGCAACTTTTTAATACCAATGTATCAACGAATTCAGTTGTTTCACTCCGTAAATAGATCAAAGGACAATCGAACAACAAATTTCATGATTTTATAGTTCGCACATTAAGTTCTCCGAGTAATAATTTATCTTTGCGTGAAAAACAAATTGCGGTTGTTCGTTTTAATAGCTAGAGTTTAAAGTGAACAGTTAATATGTCAATAAAAATTTAACAATACAATGAGCTTTATCTTCAAAGTTTATGTAGGCGCACAAACTAAATAGCTAGCTGTATTGTACGTTTTTTTTTTTCGATTGACTAATTTGGAAAATAGGAAAGGATTTCAAGAAATTGATTGGAACATTCCTAACTATCCTAAAATTTTAAATGGAGAAAAATTAATAGTGATTTAATTGTTCAGATATCATCTATTACCTATTATGGAAATTGAAGTTGTTGAAATATTATATATCATTATATCGTTTTTTTTGATAATCTAATACTTCGACATCTTTAATTTTGGCTAAATAATGAATGGATTATTCGTAGGAAGAAAAAGAAAGATAAGACAAACTTGATATGAAACGTTTAAAAATTGGTATTTACATGAAAAAATTGAATATGATATTTCACCTAGTAATTCCCGTTTTATTCTAAATCATTTATCCCATGTACAGACCTTAATTACTACACGAAGAATTTTCTGAATGGGTAGGAATAATAAGGATTATATATGTATATTTCAGCTTAATGTATTAAAATATCTGATTACTCATTTCTAAAAGATGTGTAATATTTTTATTATTTTGGATCAAATCTTTGTGTTCAATTACACATTCTTTGAGGCTGCGTCCTGTATAATCAATGTAAACTGCATCACAGTCTAAACATTTTATGTTATCATTTAACTTTTGCACTGTCGGCAATTTTATTTTACTATAATTTAACTAGACTATGTAATCGTCCACTTATTGACTTGTAATTAGTGTAGGTGATCACAAAAACTCTCTATTTGTGGCATAATTTTTAAATCTTCATTGGGTATTCCCTCCAACCCAATCTTCGTTGTGTAGAATTCCCTTTTGGTGGCATAAATTTCAAATTCCTCCCAATTCAAACTTCGTTCTGTAGAATTCTCTTTTTGTAGGGTAATTTTCAAATCTTCATTAGGTGTTTCCCCACTTCAAGTGTTTTTTTCAGAAAACAAAAGTTTCAGAACTTGTAACAGAGACAGCAGTAAATTTATTAACAAAGGTCACAAATCGAAGCAGTTTAGAGTAATTGTGAATGTCAATGTTATTAACATTACTCAATAAATTATGTGGGTGCATGTGGTAACCATCGCCGTGTTATGTTCAAAATGCATGACAATTCTTTGAAACCCTTCAACGATCCAGTATTTTCTAGTATAGTTGTTAAATGCTGCCATTAATCTTTCGTAACAGTATAATGATGTTTGCTGTCTATATACTGACCTCCAACGAAAATTATCCAGCGGCACGAAGGTTCTGCGCCCAGTTATTCGACCTAATGCATTTGTTACGAACGGAATGCCAATTAGCTGTTGTCATACGAACGAAGTAAAGCGTACTGAAGGAATGCACCCAGTCAAAATAGAACGAAAGTTATTCTCCACTTAATTATTATATCTTGCCATTTGAAATTTACATTTTAAACCCGCAAAAATTACGTAACCCGACAATGTATAGTAGAATGGCTGACCTCAGTTCCCCTTACAATATCGATCCCTTCTTGGTCACGACAACCCTTATTTCAGGATAATAATCCTTTCCCGCTAATGCATACAATTAGTGTCAGAGCATGCTATTTCTGGGGTGATGTAAATTCCGTCCGGAAAATTTTAAAGGAAAAACATGGCTCCAACAGCACACTTCGTTCGTGTTGTTTTTCCTACCATAGCTTTAGCGTGTCTAAGATGTAATTGATTAAAAATCGCATAACATTTGCCACCCCCATTAAGTGGAGGTATACACCGGACTGAATTTACGTATATGACAGTAAGAAAATCCTCAGGGCGGAATTAACACGGGGTGGATTTTCGCTATTTCTACCACTAAATTGAAGATTAATTTCTGTTATGTTAGCTTAGTTTCTTTCATTTTTATACTTATTTTCAAAGTTTAACAAAAATGAAAACATATTTTTGTACCAAATTCAAAGAAGAAGTTCAACTTTTTTAAATTTTCTAAACATCACGACAACAAATGTTACTTTATTTAACAGTTCTTATTCTAATAATTAAAACTTAGATAGTTCGTCAGCTAACTGTAAGTTGAGTTGAGGTACTGTTTGCTTAATAGAAATAGCTTTTTCATTTACTATTTTAATTGACTCTAGGTCGTTAAATAGTTTCCTGTCGAACAGAAATAGCGATATTTACCTACATGTTTATAGAACTCCAACAATGTGTTCTCTTAACAACAGAACTGTTTCAGTGCGAAACATTTCTGGATCATGACAAGAACATAATTTTCGTAAATAAATAAAACCTAAAATTTTTTGGCATCAATCAAAAGGAACATGAACGACAAAAAGCAATAAAAATTTTACAAAATGAACCGTTTGAGAATGAAAAATTACACGAATATTACAAACCTATGTTTGAGAATCATAAAAAAGATTTATGATTTGCTTGTCCTTACAATAATACACTACTTTACCTTATGATATTGTTTGTAATGAGTAAAGTTTAATACATACATAATTTAATTTTTATCATAAATTACATTTCTTGTTTTTATAACGGTCTACACATTAGATAAATATCATGAGAAAATTGTTAGATTTATTAAGTAAACACTGTTTTTATACCTTTTAAATTCGTTAAGAAGTCATAATTAAAACAATATTTCTGTACAACTACTGAAGTCATTGTTTAAATGTAGTTATAATCCATTATGGTTTCGACCTAATTTTTTGAAACTATGACCATTTACTGCTTTGATTATTGCTACAGTATCATTGTTAATAAAACTTTTCATTGTTGCCAAACTCATTAAAGATAACTACTATTTTATTTTAACTGAATTAATTAATGATACTAATAGGAGTTACGATAAATGAACAATATCAATAAAACGTTTATTTGGTCAATTCTGTAACGATTTTTGTACGGGCATTATAAACAATCAACTTAATAATTAACTTGCCGTTTTAACGTTTGTTTATAATGGACTTAATTTGTTGTGAATTTCGTATAAAAAATTCAATATTCCGGTCCGTATGAGAGAGAAAAAGGACAAATTAGTTTTAGGTACCTGATATTAATTTCGGTTGCCTTTTCCTGAAGGATGTTTTCGGTCTTCGGAAGTGATGTATCATGAATGTCAACGGAATTGGCCATGACTTCCATGATCAGCTGTTGAAAATTTCACAAACAAATGATAATGGTAGCAGTACTCGTTGCGATTAACGAAGTGCGATTGACGATCGTATCGTTCGGTAAAGAGCAGCAGGATCTGGGAAGGACTCCCTATGGACTTGGCGTACGCGTTTGTTTTATGTTGCTCTCGCACGCGATCTCCGCGCTCACCGATAGATAACAATGTTTTCAGCGGGATTGAATTATTTTCTTTACCTGCTGAAAACGCTATTTCGCGTAGCTTAAGCTTTGGCATCGAGCCACCGACCATGCGCGGTCTGAAAAGCACATTCTTTCGTTCTCTTGAAATTTTTGTAAACAACAAATTCCACAAAGTTTTTCCGTCAGCGGCGTCACATGCGTGAACATTTTCTAGCCGATTTTTTTTATAGATTTTGCAAAGGTTTAAAAGCTTCCGGAATTTGTGAGCCGTTCGTAAGGATTACGAGCGATTTCAATTTAAATAAAAATGTCAGACGTAACTGTAAGTCCTTCCTGAAGATTACTAGCGAGGAGAATTATTTATGAGAAATACTTTTTGGAAACAGACATAAAATGAACATACTGTTGTAAACGTAGACTATCTTAAAAGTTTATTAACTTTCGAAATTGCCGGTTGTAAATATATTCTTGGAATCCTTAAAAAGGATGCTTGATTTATAGATGTTCAGGCTCGGTTTAATTTGAATGTGAGCTACGTAAAACAGAAATTTAATGACCCATTTTCATTGTATCTTTGCCTTTTTTTTACTTTTCTACACAATATAAGAAAATGTACCAAAAAGCCCTGTGGGGCAACAACAGTAAATGTTCTTGCTTATTGTTTTAAAACAAGTTCAAACGGTTGCAATTTGTTTACGTATTACAATATATCAAGATGATTTATTACGTTTTACTTAATCTTTTTGTTACAATTACTAATTAAAATAATAGTATTTAATTTAATTTAACTTTGTGTTTATTATTGGGATATAAAATGGAAACAAACGGAAAAGTTAGAAATTAAGCAGTTTTTGCAACTTTCTAATTATTTCTTCGACGAAAAATTGCTTCCTTATTAAGGAGAATTTGCAAAGATGTATTAAAAGTTTGTAAAAGCGCGGAGCTATAGCTATTGTTGCCCTCTACTAGGTTTGATCCTATCGATTTCCTTGCAGATTCTCGACATTTGTCTTAATTTTTTTAAATATTTAATTTTTCGTGGTCTCTAATTACTATATGTATATATTTTAAGACAGAATCGCGCAGCATCAGGTCGCACACGCTATTTTCATTTGACTAATGATAACGAGATCTGAAGACTTTTACATGAACTATAGGGAGGATGAATCTTTCTGATTTGCCTAACATTAGCTCGGTTTTATTTCGATTGCGACTAAATTTTTTATTAATTAAAATAATCTGGGTAATTTATGTAGTTCCGATAGTGTTGGCTATAATGTGCGCCACTGTTCGACGACGCTACTTCTACCGCCGATAGGTAATGTATGTGGTGTCTGTCGGTCCGTTGCTCGAAGAATTCGTGGACGTATATTTAGATCAGAGTAAGCGAGCATTTCATTCATAAATTAGCGCACGATTAAATGGAATCCTCTGTCCTGCAAGCGGCAGGAATGTGACGAATGCGAACCCGGCTCAACCCAATTTTTAAAATGCTCCGCGACGCAGCAGGCCCTGAGGACGTCGGCGTCTCTCTTGGGCAACACTCAATTCGACTCTTTACATATATTGACATGCGACAATTGACAGACAACCTGTCCTGATGAGTCTTCAACCCAAATTGTCGCTTTTGAAGTCGTCTGACGTCAAAGAAAACCGAAACCGTATAGAAAATTCTTGAAATTTTTCGATCTGTTTCTTAATGTAATTACCAACACAACGGTCTTCAAAGGGGCATAAGTTGGGTCCCCTCTCTTTCGAAACAGCCCGAAAAAAAGCAATGGGACTGAAGATTACATTTCGCCATTTTCGTGATTCACATTAGATGCTTTTAAATATTAACTTACTAATACATATTAATTGAATGAAAGTCAATCAGAAAGTAAAAACAGTAGTTGATGCCAAACAATTTACAGTTGGTATATTAAATACAGGAGCAAAATATTAGTATGCTTAGATTTGCAGATAATATAGCAGTATTAGCATCTAGCAAGGAGGAGTTAGAGATAGTTTTAAATAAAATGAAAACAGTACTGTATGAAAATAAATAAAAGTAAAACAAAAATACTGGTATGAAAGGAAAGAAAAGGTAGGAAAAAAATGAATATAAGGGTAGGAGACAAAAAATTAGAAGAAGTGGCTGATTTNTGCAGACATAATGCTCATTTTTCATAAGGGAAAGCTTATTTATTATATTTGTATCAAGCTGGTGATTGTGAAAATGAGAGTCTATTTTCCGCCACTTGAACAATGGTCGAACGTTACATAGTTGATGAACACATAACGTGATCGTTCTCACTATTCTTTTACTCACTATACTTAATTTCCTTAGAAAATATTTCCGCAATAACTCTCGATATTAATTTTACAATCTATGTCTTCTCAATACATCATTATAAATAAAGTTGATCTTAGTAACTACCGTACTAGTTGAATCAAAGATAATTAAATACTGGTGTGCAAGGGAAAAAAGAAAAAGTAGGGAAAGAGCGAATATGAAGATAGTAGACCAAAAATCAGAAGAATTTGCCGATTTTAGGTATCTAGGAAGTCAGATAAGTCAGGACGGAAAGAGTAGTAGGGATATAAAGCAGAGGATAACGCAGGGTCGAGTCGCCTTCAATAAAAAGAAGTCACTTCTATGCTCGCAAATGGTTAATTTAGAAATTCTAAAAGGATTGCTAAAGGTGTATGTTTGGAGCACGACGCTGTACAGGTGCGAAACATGTTACAGGCGAATGATGATACCGTGGATAGAGAAGGTAAGAAATGAAGAGGTATTAGAAAGAATAGGAGAACAGAGTCAATAAGAAATAGGCGAGATACGTTAGTAGGACACCTTCTCAGGCATGAAGGTCTAGTAAGAGACATATTAGAGACAAAAATAGGAGTTATGAGGAGTAGTGGCAGACCTAGATTAGATTACTGTTCACAAATAGTTAAAGATGTGGGATGTTCTACTTTTAAGGAAATATGAAGATTAGCTCAGGATAGAAAAGAGTGGAGGTGTCTGTCCAACCAGTCTTAGGACTGACGACCTTATGATGATGATGATATTAAATAAACTTGTCCGATGCAATAGCCTTCGTATAGAATAAATCCATTTCCCTTTCTTATTCAAATATTTCAAAAATCATAATATACACATCGAAATCCAAATTGTTTTCATTTTTGGTTAATGTCAGAAAGTTGTAAAGATATTTTATATTGAATTGACTCACAGTTCCACTTAAAATTCTTCTTATTAATCATAATTAATGATTCTTACTTTATTAATTTTATACCTACGATGCATAGAAGAAAGTACGTAAGAAAATAGTCCAAAATATTTAAAATATTGAGTGTCAAAGACCCACTGCCGATGTTATGCAAACCGTTTGAATACCAGACGTTTATTTTTAAGTTCTGCTACCTGCCAGTCAGTGTTATTCTTTCAATCTGCGCCAAATTTTTCAAATTTATTTTATAATTTATTTTTAAGAGAATTCCTGTGCTCTCACTTAATAAGGTAATTAGAAGTCATTTTCATACCACACGTTTATGAGTATGAAAATTCAAAAGTACATCTCTTTGAATATCATGATTCAGTTGTTTACATTATTACGTTGAATAAAAAAGTTTTTAAACAGCTGAACGTAGTTTAGTCAACAAATAAAACTCTTGCGAAAATGTTACGTTTGTCAACACTTGAGTAATAGTTGATGCTACAATATGGAAATTCGCCATGTTGTTTGCAATTATTCTTTTAAAAACTTTTATTATTGCCAAAAAAATATCCAGTGTATTATTTTTTTTTGTATCAGTTTCTGCGCACAACTTTGAATCTTAAAATAAGGACCAATGTCCCTTTTTCTAAAAAAAAAACATTTCTATTTTTGATTTAATTTTTAAGATCCATCAACCTTGGCCTAAATGCTGACCTTAGTAAAAATAGTAAACAAATATTTTCTTGTATTTTTTTTGTACTTGTGCTTACTTTCTCATGGTCGAATTAAATATGATGTTCAAAAATAACTGATCGCAACTTATCAAAGTCAGACGTACCTAGAGAATTCGCAGAATGTTAATTGCTAAAATGATACTATAAAATTGCAGTTAAAAAAAAAGACAAAATAATTATGATATTTAAGTTCGCACAGCTTCTCCGCAAGAGAAACAGTTAAATTAAGTTCTGAAATCATTAAAACTCCTAGGCCTTTTTAGTATCGTCCGGCACTGGCCTTTCTATCTATAACAAATAGTTTGCAACATTGTAAGTAATGCATTAAGGATATCAGACTTTTGTACCATCTGGCACATGTAATTCATTTGATTTACGTTGACAAAATTAGACTATCCGTTAGCCAGTCGACCCCTTGGCTTCCTACAACCAACTGGAATGCTTCTGGGTACAATTATATGGCAAATATTTTTGGAATTCACCTGCTTAAATTCGCTAAGCGAAACAATCTTAGTATGCAAAGTATGCGATAGGTACGAATAAGCGTTGACAATACACAAATATGACCTATTTTTAAGAATTTCTTTTATTCAATTCTTTTTTGAAATAAAGATCTATACTTGTACCTGAATATTACATGCAAATCACATGTGTTAAATGATTAGTTACGACGTGAACACTTCAATCATTATAGCCAATAATACTAAGGCTAAATGTTAAAACGCACTCAATAAGATTCTACGTACTTTTTTACATAATTACCGCCTTTTGAATCATAGTAAACAGTTTCTATTTTCTCGATATTTGCTGAGCGCCTTTTTGATTGTATTTGTTTTGATTTATCCCTTATTACTACGGCAGCCTCTAATTTTTAAAACGCACTCAAAAACTGTTGTCATCATAAAATTCTACGTACCTTTTTACATAATTACCGCCTTTTCAGTCATAGTAAATAATTCCTATATTCTTGAAATTAGAGGAGCGCTTTTTCATTATTGTATTTTTTCTATTTTAGCGAATATTACTGTGGTACCTTTGAATTTTTAAAAGCACTCAAAAACTGTTGTCACCATAAGATTCTTCGTAGTTTTTTACATAATTACCGCTTTTTGAGCCATTGTAAATAATTCCTATTTTCTTGAAATTAGAGGAGCGCTTTTTCATGATTGTATTTTTTCTATTTTAGCGAATATTACTATGGCACCGTTTAATTTTTAAAACGCACTCAAAAACTTGTACGCACATTTTTACTTATTTACTGCCTTTTGTGTTATAGTAAATAGCTCTTATTCTCTCGGTATTTGTGGAGCGCCTTTTCATGATTGTATTTGTTTTGATTTATCCCTTATTACTAAGGTAGCCTCTAATTTTTAAAACGCACTCAAAAACTGTTGTCACCATAAGATTCTCCGTACTTTTTACATAATTACCGCCTTTTTTATCATAGTAAATAGCTCTTATTTTTTTAAAGCTAAAGAAGCGCTTTTTCGTTATTGTATTTTTTCTATTTTAGTCAATATTACTATGGCAGCGTTTAATTTTTAAAAAGCCCCCAAAACTGTTGTCACTATAAGATTTTACGTACTTTTTGACATAATTATTACCTTTTGAACCATAATAATTACTTTTTATTTCGTAGATATTTGACGAGCTCTTTTTCGTGTTTAGATTTTTCATTAGTTTGAATTATAAATCATTGTATTTACTAACTTTTTTAATTTTTTATGGTTGAATTGCACATGCAAAAGGAAATAAAATAAAGAGAAAGGTAGACTTTAAAGATATATATTTCCTTAAAGAATAACAGTTATATACTTATAAAGAAGTCATAAATATTATATCGTATTTTATCTCCAAGGAATATAATTATATCCCACTTTTATTATGCCTTACACAACTTCATAGTTTTAATATCGTGAAAATTGTGATAGGACACAAATAATGTACAAATCCAAAATATATTAATTTCTTTGTTATCCGTTAAACATAATCCCAAAACTGAAAACATTCTACGGGCCACTTTTAAATCTTTTTCATAAAATATGTTAACAAAATAAACAGAAGAATAATGGAGTGTAAGAATCAAACAAATAAACAAATTAACCTGCAAGCCGATTTGCCTTACATAATAATAAAAATCACATTCGAAGTCACATTTATTTACTGGAGTAGGTTGGAATTTTAATGGTGATAACAACATGCTACCAGATCCGGTTTTCGGTCTGGGGTGCTCTCATTACACCGACACCACCCCCTAATCGTCGGTAATTCATCGCCCCACAGAGTCTCCACTGATTCTGCTCCGTATCGTAAACCTCAATCGTTTTAAGATAAGCTGTACCATCAAATCCACCCACTGCATAAAGCTGACCATTGACCACAGCCAAGCCAACCTAATTAAATAACAAATAATTTTCGAATTAGATAAATATGAGACAGTTATTCCAAAGATTGGACAGGAAAACTAAGAACGTAAGCGAAAGAATTATTTAACTTACACCACTTCTCCTTGATGTCATAGCGACTATGGGGCTCCAGGTGTTCGTATGAGGATTGTATCTTTCTGCACTAGACAATTCCATGCAGTCATCTCTACCTCCAACCGCATATATTAAATTGTTGAAGACTGCACAACCGAGATGCTTTCTTCTTGTGGACATTGGACTGACTGGGGTCCATTTGTTGTGTCTTGGGTCATACCTTTCGACTGTATTAAGTGGCGACTGGCCATCAGAGCCCCCTATTGCATACAAATAACCTCCCAAAACTGCCACAGCTACTCCCAAACGTCTCGTAGTCATTGGGGCAACTTTACTCCATTTGTTCTCTTTGGGATCATATCTAAATAAAAAGTAATATTTATAACAAGACGTAAAATGGGTTGTGCTATACCTATACCTTTCAACGTGATTTAAACATTGAACGCCATCCTGACCTCCGACAGCATAAAGCATGTTATCTAAAACGGCAACACCCACGCTGGTTCGGCAAGAAGTTGTAGGGGCAACATCGCAAGACCATTGGTCAGTTTGAGGATCATATCTGTTAAAAACATAATATTACACAAAATGAAATACCTACTGACTAAAACATTTCGACTGTTACCTTTCAATACTGTTAAGGTAACTTTGTCCATCATGTCCACCTACTGCATACAATAAATCATTTAGTACTGCTACCCCTACACCACAACGCCTTTTGCTCATAGGTGCAACCATTTTCCATTCCATGGTTTGGGGATCAAACTTTTCCACAGAGGCAATTGCATCTCCACTGCACCATCCACCAACAGCAAACAGCACTTCTCCTGAAAAAAAATACACTAAAGAACAACTGTAGAAAAAGTGATTACACAAAGAGCATATAAAACCTAATGGAATATAAGAAAAAATATAAATTCAGACATAAACAAAGAAGTACCTCTTCTTGTCGGTTTTCTGGGTCTGGTTCTTGGTCCTTGCATTAAAGGTCTTTCCTGTGGTAGAAGTAAATAATTTTTAGCTTCATCAACGAGATCTCTACAAGACTCATCTGATCTCACTAGTAAATCTGAGCCAACAGTGCCAACAAGGAATTTAGGACTCAATAAAGGCAACCTTACATGTTGAAGGACCTGGGGTAAATGCTGCCTCCTTTCTGATACATTGTACTTAACCCAAGACATTACAGCATTAAAAACCTGTTCTTCACTCCTAACATTTAATTCATCACTAGAAATAATATCTACCAATTGACTAACTGGAAGCAATAGAAATTCTTCACTTTCCATAACTTCCTGGAAGTTATGTTGTGTGAATTTGTCTGCAATCCTTAACAATTCTCTACATGAATGTGTGTCTGCAAAAGCACGAATACCAAGACAATTTGAAGGATCTAACTGTCTCTTCAAAAATTCACAGCAAATATCTTGAATTTCAGTTAGCTGTAGTAGGCAAGCAGCTGGTAGAAGGGTTTGAACATTGGATTCTTCAACAACTATGTGTGAAGTGTAGCAAAAATCTATAAGCAAATCCATGGCATTTTCATCAATGTCACGAATAGTTACTTCAGTTTGGCGAGATTCTGCTAATTCTCCAGTAAACATTGCACGAAAGTAAGGGCTACAAGCACTTAAAATCACACGATGAGCAAATATTTTCCGGGAACCAACATTAAGCACTACATCACACAATTCACGATGCCTTCGAAGCAAATTTAATTCAGTAAGGGTGCTTTTAGGATGTTTATCAGAAGTATGGGAAAGTCTCGCAGGAGATGGGGCCCGATCTCCGATGGCCATTTCGCCCATTCTACAAGTGGCTCTGATGTGAGAAGCCAATTGGAGGCGTAAGGGCGGTGACGCCCAACCCCACACCGAGTCTATCTAAATCGAAAAATAGTAAAATAGAAGAATTAAATGTTTATTTCAAAAAATTGACGTTCAAATTTACCTTTACGAATTGTGTAGTCTAATCGGTCTAATACCTTATAAACGTGTAAAATGAGATCAGTAGTTAAGCTCTTGCTTCTTATCTTCTCCCATTGCAGTATATTAACACCATACACTTAAGATTAAATATTGAATTTACCTTATTAAAAATATATCAACATAATACAGAAACATCAAACGTCAACTGTGAACAAACGTCAACTTTTGTATATTCTGTGATGCAATGTATATGTCTTCAACCTACACAACCAAAATATTACTAGTTCCAAATTTTACATCAATTTAAAATAAGAAACAATCGTTTATTTTTCATGTAAACCCATTTTTTAAAAGATTATACCACGTAGTTACTGAAAAATTTGTTAAAAATAATTTCATTGTAAAGTTTTGTATATTAATTACATCCGATAGGGTAAGATCAGTGTAAACCATACTTTATAATACCAAAATGATAATTGGCAGTGCTGACTTAGTGTAAATAATAAAATGTCATGATGTCTTCAATTCGCTTGTCAGACTTTATAAACGTCAGGTGCTTAAAATTAGGATCGTAATTTTAAATAAAAAACAGTAAGGCGGAAACACGTTATCCAAAACTTCATGTGTGCAAAGGTCATTACACTTTGTTTTATTTAACAGACATATCAGTTTATTTATTACTTTCGTATTTTGTGAAATTTGGAATTACGCTAAAAGAACATTGATTTTTTCGTCCTTTATAACTTTTGAATGCCCTGTGTAAATGCAAATCAATGTAAATGTCATCGAATCAGTGAAGTTTAGAAAATAGTGTGTGCTGTTGTGACGGGAAAAATTGTCTCTGAGAAAACTGCATCACAAATCATGGTAAGTTTTTATTATTCCTTCCAAATTACTTCATGATTCTAATCATACAATTATGTAGTCATTCACGGAAAAATTTACTACTCTTATGGCTCGTCCTGGGCCTGATGGGGTGGAAAAGGATGACGTGCCATGGTGGTTAAGATATGCAGGCAGAGGTCTAGGAACAGTAGGAGGTTTTAGTAAGTAACATGTAACTACCATGCTATAATTTTTTCTAACTACCATCATTATGTTTAGTTGCCATGTTCTTTGGTGTTTGGATGTGTTTAACAGTTTATGCTGAGTGCCTCTTTGGAGGTATAATTCAAATGGTTGCTGGAGGCATAACAATAGGAATCGAAGCTCCATGCTGCTGCTTATGCATAGGTTTTATACAAGACTTAAGTGATCGAATTGAAAAAAGACCTTATTGGAATAAAGCACTGGCATATGTTATGTATGTTGTAACTTACAAATGTAAGAGAAGAATTAATTAAGTTAATCTCATTATTGTTTTAGAATGGCACTTCCTCCAATAATTATGTGCCCTGGATTGTCTAGTATCTTTGGAAGTGGGTTAATATTTACTACAGGTGTAGTTTATGGAATGATGGCTCTTGGAAGAAAGTAAGGCTGTTTTCTTTTTATTTTAGGTTTTTAATGAGTCATGTTATACATATGTTGTCAGATAAACAGATACAAATAACATAAAGGAGATAAAGGATAAAGGTTTATTTACTCAAAATACTTTTTTATATAGCATAAATGTTTTTATATAATCACTACTCATATAAAAACATTTATGGTATGTATCAAATTCAAGATATAAAGAATTAAAAATGTAGAATGTTTTCTTGTTAGATGGACAGTCAGGGAAACATCTACATTTTCAGTGTAATATTTTAATACAATAAGACCACCTGAAAGGAGATTAATTAGGTTTTTATATTGATTCGATTTTTTTAAATAAAATTTATAAGCTTATCATACATCACCTTTTATGTATCAGTTATGAGTGTGTTGTGCTTACTAACAAATTATTTTAATACAATGACGAATATAGAGGGTCTAGAGAAGACATGGCTGCAATGGCTTCTCCCCAAACGGCCACATCCCCCATGGGGATGGGTGCTAACGTTGATCAGCGTACTACGCTTATGGAAGACCCCGACGTTTGGCGTCCAACATAAGCACTTACTAATAAGTACTAATGCTATTTAATTAATGCTAATTTATCAAGCCTGTCAAATTAATAGAAATTCTATCACAGTAATTTTTAACAGCAAAATGTAATCGTTTTGTGATTGAACTTATTATACCTACCATCAAATTCTTTTCTTAACAATACTTGGCCGGCTTTGATAGCATGTGCATGAATTGCTAAATGCTTTTCTTAAATATTTTGTGGCCTCTTTGTTAGCTATGCGTAAGTATGGACATATAGTTAAAACTGAATGCTTATTATAAATGTATAAAAAATACACTTGTCGTTATCCATAAACAAAATAACATATTTGGCAGATATGGTTTGAAATTAGATCAAAGAAAATGCATAATTTGTTAAATAGGTTCGTTTCTTACCATTGCTAATTGCCATATAAATGGGTGTATTAATGTAATATAATTAAGTTTATTCAAATTGCTTGCATTATATTACTTGCTGAGTTGCATGTGCATTTTTTTAATCAGAGATTTTACTGGAATATTAAAACACTACAGTACATAATCTTGCATAACTGATTTTCGTTAACTATATACAGGGCGTCATCTGAAGATATGCGATCAGCAGCCGTTGCTGCAGATGCAGCTCCCACGACGAGGCCGACTACCATGCGTTCAAATTTAGTAGCCAACGCTCAACCCATTAGTTTTACAGGAGCCCCGTTGTCCGACAGTAACGTATGACTTCCTTCCATTTAAAATTCATCTTATTAAAAAAATATATACATAGCGATATATATATACTTAATAATTTACCACCGATGGACACTGGCGAGCATTAAGAGTCACGGTCACGTGTGTTATATATTATTAATTATTCCTGTGGTATTAAAAATATTTTAACGTTAGGACTGTTTTCCAAGTCGCTAGGTTTAGGTAGTCAATTATAATATTGCGTGTATGCACTGTAAGGTAGCTTGGTAAATGCCTAGATTTTAGAGTATAGGTGATGGGACCGTTGGGGAGATGGATGGAGGTGTAAATTGGTATAAACATGTGTTTAAATGGGGAGCAGAATGTGGTGGCGTAGAGAGTGGAGGTGAAAATTCAAAGATGTATAAAGGAAATCAACGTTGTCATACCCAAATGGGTGTAATGATCTACAAGTTAATCCCTTCACCATCCTGTGATCGACGGTTTCCTTATCTACTTGTAAAATTGTAATTTATAATGTTCACTTCACCCCCTGCGCTTCTACAGTTTGACCTCCACCTGCAAACACTTGTTTAGTGTTTTATTAAGTCATTCCTACGTATCCCGCTTCTTCCCCACTCTGACCTATGGTCCATCACCTAGGCATTTATACGTAGCTGTTATCTGGATAATTAAGAGATGGATGAAAAAATTAGACGCTTTATAATTATTATATAAATCGAAATTATTCCAAAAAGTGTCTTTGATGTCTGTCGTGTCTCTTTGTAGGTATATTCTTTTAGATAGGGGAATGTATTGGCTCTGTACGTTTTTCTTTCTTTAAAATTTTTATTTTTAATAAGTGTTTGTATTTTCCTTTTCTTCATATTGTTCATCAAAAAGGAACATTAATTTACTCACTCTTGATTAATGATTTATTAATGTTTGGATACTTATTATACGCATTACGTTTTATTATTATATTTTAAAGCTTTAGATGATAATTATTAAAAAAAATTAAAATAGGCGAAATAAATAAATATCAGGTACTGTTTTTGGAAATAACTTTTTATCACCTAATTTCTTCTTATGGATTCTTTTTGTAGAATGCTGCATTATTTACTCCTATTTTTTTCTATTTTAAGGTGAAAAAGTGAACCGGTAAGAAAAACGTGTGTATCAATAGAAAATTTAAAGTAAGCTGTAAGGTATCGCGTATTTTTGAGTTTATTTAATTAATTATAATATTTTCTCTATTTATTTATTTTTAAGACTGTGCTGTG
>NW_020438915.1:387748-406576 GCF_000699045.2 Agrilus planipennis | reverse complement strand
TTTATACGTAGCTGTTATCTGGATAATTAAGAGATGGATGAAAAAATTAGACGCTTTATAATTATTATATAAATCGAAATTATTCCAAAAAGTGTCTTTGATGTCTGTCGTGTCTCTTTGTAGGTATATTCTTTTAGATAGGGGAATGTATTGGCTCTGTACGTTTTTCTTTCTTTAAAATTTGTATTTTTAATAAGTGTTTGTATTTTCCTTTTCTTCATATTGTTCATCAAAAAGGAACATTAATTTACTCACTCTTGATTAATGATTTATTAATGTTTGGATACTTATTATACGCATTACGTTTTATTATTATATTTTAAAGCTTTAGATGATAATTATTAAAAAAAATTAAAATAGGCGAAATAAATAAATATCAGGTACTGTTTTTGGAAATAACTTTTTATCACCTAATTTCTTCTTATGGATTCTTTTTGTAGAATGCTGCATTATTTACTCCTATTTTTTTCTATTTTAAGGTGAAAAAGTGAACCGGTAAGAAAAACGTGTGTATCAATAGAAAATTTAAAGTAAGCTGTAAGGTATCGCGTATTTTTGAGTTTATTTAATTAATTATAATATTTTCTCTATTTATTTATTTTTAAGACTGTGCTGTGTTTATTGTATGAGTTTTGTTATTTTATTAAATCTAGAAATACATATCTGGCTATAACATATTCACACGTGCATGTTCATTTAATTTTTATCTTCTTTTTTGTCCTTTAAGGAATATTGTGATGAATGAATAGGAAATATAGTACATACATAGGTACTGGTATGTTGTCGTTAGAGAATTTTGAGACCTTAAAGACTAAAAAATTACAAAAAAGACGCCTGTCCTTTTTATTCTTTGCAGCAAAAATATAATAAATCGCACCGTTGCTGTTTAATTAAAGGGCTCGACAAATGCATTTTATCTTNTCATGCCCATTTTTTTAAATTAGAAATTCTCCTTGAAAAGCTCTGTGCATATTAACCTACATGTTGTATACAGAACATTACAAATTATGTACAATTAAAGAACAAGTAAATGAGATTATTCTTTAGGTTTAAGGAATAGGTATTCAGACATAGGTGGCAAGTGTTCTGATTAGTTTAAATGTCAATATGTCGTAATAAGATGTCGGTGAGTGTGTACACAAATGTGAGATTTAGAAGTTCCGGTTCAAAAAATCGAATTACCGATTAAAATAATTTGCATAACATCAATGTTCATTACCTACGATATTTCGAATTTTAACTCAATATTTCATAATTAAAAATTTAAGTCAATAATGTTTACTTGGTTTTTGTAAGTATTATTTATACAATTCCAACCGAAAATTACGTCACAGGTTATTAACGAAAAACACGCTTGTTAATATTCTAGAAGGATAATGTTTAGCACTATAGTTTAAAGTAATTTGGTACAAATATTAATAATTAAAGTTTTTCGCACCAAATGCGTGAAAATTGGCAAACGCTGCCTACATTTATTTGCTATGAAACAATGTTTTATTTATGACTTATGATTACAAACTTTGCACTTTTATGTGTTTTAGAATTCTGTAGTCAAATGGCAAAAAATGAAACCCTTACAGTTTCCATTCATACTTATTCTTTAAAGTTTATACCCTTTTTACGTCAATCCCTTTTTCTAACGTTTATTCTGTCATAAATTGATAATGTTTTTATCGAAGTAATGCATATTGTACAGTAACAATTGTACCTGCTGTTTGCCAACTAAATGGTCTCAAATTTAAGTGTATAAATAACCAGAAAAATACGTAAAATGCCTGTTAATTAAACAATAAATATAAAAAGCACTAAAGATACGTTAATCAACAAGAAAACTGCGCAAAATTGAATAAACTTTGAAATCGTTTTAGTTTTTCTATTCTCTATTTTCAACGGAGCGTTTATTATTTTCTTCCACGAATAAATATCAACTGAAAAAAATTGTATTTTTGAAAATATACTTAAAAGGGTCAATTTGGATTTCATTGTGACCAGAAATAGAAGAATATGACCGTTGTGGTTGTTCATAGTCGGTCATTTTTATTGCATATTGTTGCTGTTGTTGACCACTGTGCTTTATTCTTTCTTAATTAGTGTCCAAAATAAATAATATAAAATAATATTGGATTTTTAAAGTATAAGAAATGATGTATTAAAATGTTCAGGTATAAGTATTGCACTAAATTCCCTTTTTTTTTTAAATTAGATGTGAAACTTTTTTTAAGATTTCAAAAATAAATACATACTATTCTTCAATTGGATATTGTTAACTGGTAAAGGATAACAATAAAGCGCAGAAATCATTGGAAATGCGCAATTTACATACACTTCTTATTTTTTAATTATCTTAAATTAATTGCGACAGGTAGAAATTGTACAATGAATCGCTTCAATACATTCACGAAATCATTTTAATTGATAGGTAGTTTTTTTGTCGTCAATAACGCAAATAAGAGTAAACATACTTATTTTTGAGAGTTTCGGTCATAAAAAGTATATTACCTCTAGAACGTGCATTATACAACAAAGTGCTAATTATCGTTAACTCATAAAATGAACACAGGTATTTTTTTGGCAGTGTATATTTGCTGTAGGTACTTTTTACACATTGCGTTGTTTCAAATCTACGTATTAAAAATTTACGTTGCTTTTTTGTATCAATTGACATTAAAGACGTATGCTATACACAATATTAAAAAAAAAGTTTCTTTTACACAAATAAACAAACAGGCACTTTTAGTTAAACATTGATAGATTTGGCTCCTGAAAAATGTTTCGCGGACGTTAATAACGACGCCTTTAATGTAATAAATTTAATTAAAAGGCAATTAGATTTCGTTTCAAATAAGGGGTCTGTAAAAAGTATCTTCAGTTTAGTGTATACACGTATGTAAATGTATGGTTACTTTTTGTTACAATAGGTAACCTTAATATAAATCACGTTACATAATAGACCTGCGGCTTTTCGTTATAAAACCACAATTTAATCATACAAAAAGTAACCAGGTAGGGACTATTTTTGCACAACACCTACTTATATTAATTAAGCCATCGAAACAATAATTAAGTATTTGGTTTGTTCATATTTTTTGAAAATCATTTGAAACCCCCCAAAACTAAATTGTGGCAGTTCTATTTATTTAAATAGTCAGATTTAGGTATAGTCTGTAGCAAATCATGTATAAATCCAGTTCTTTATGTGCGTAGTGATTATTGTTTTTATAAAGACAAATATTTTCCCAGTTATCAGTTATGGCTTAGCAGATGTTTCTATTTATATTGAAAATTAAGTTTACTGTTATTATCTACGCGACCAGAAAGGCAAATAGGGATTTGTAATGTCAAGTTTATTACTTAAATATTATATAAAGTGACCCTGGGCTCTNAGTCAAAAGCAATTAATTGTCTGAATCCGAGTTTGAATTTAGAATTCTGTTGCTGGTCATTAAAATTAAAGTATGCAAGTTAATATGTCACATATGAAATAGAATGAAATAATGTATGTAGGTTTTTATTTTTAATTTTTTGGAAATATTAAATCTGCTGCGTGATATTTCGAACATGACCCATGTTTGCAATGGAATATCCTGTCTTAAAAGGACTGGTGGCATTGCCAATGGTGACGAATAACATACATACCTAATCGACATTGCTTTGGGCAAAATCGTTTCCATTTAAACTCCGAAGGATTTACGTGACCACAATCTCGTACAAACGTAAAATATTTTGACGGTGTGATCGCTTCTGATTTTCGAATTATCCTTTACACCACACGAGGACTTGCACGTGTGTATGCGTTCACATCATAACAATAAAATAAAAAAAAACCAAAGGCATTAATATGTATAAAATTATAATTAAAACTTATGTTGTGTGAATTTGTCTGCAATCCTTAACAATTCTCTACATGAGTGTGTGTCTGCAAAAGCACGAATACCAAGACAATTTGAAGGATCTAACTGTCTCTTCAAAAATTCACAGCAAATATCTTGAATTTCAGTTAGCTGTAGTAGGCAAGCAGCTGGTAGAAGGGTTTGAACATTGGATTCTTCAACAACTATGTGTGAAGTGTAGCAAAAATCTATAAGCAAATCCATGGCATTTTCATCAATGTCACGAATAGTTACTTCAGTTTGGCGAGATTCTGCTAATTCTCCAGTAAACATTGCACGAAAGTAAGGGCTACAAGCACTTAAAATCACACGATGAGCAAATATTTTCCGGGAACCAACATTAAGCACTACATCACACAATTCACGATGCCTTCGAAGCAAATTTAATTCAGTAAGGGTGCTTTTAGGATGTTTATCAGAAGTATGGGAAAGTCTCGCAGGAGATGGGGCCCGATCTCCGATGGCCATTTCGCCCATTCTACAAGTGGCTCTGATGTGAGAAGCCAATTGGAGGCGTAAGGGCGGTGACGCCCAACCCCACACCGAGTCTATCTAAATCGAAAAATAGTAAAATAGAAGAATTAAATGTTTATTTCAAAAAATTGACGTTCAAATTTACCTTTACGAATTGTGTAGTCTAATCGGTCTAATACCTTATAAACGTGTAAAATGAGATCAGTAGTTAAGCTCTTGCTTCTTATCTTCTCCCATTGCAGTATATTAACACCATACACTTAAGATTAAATATTGAATTTACCTTATTAAAAATATATCAACATAATACAGAAACATCAAACGTCAACTGTGAACAAACGTCAACTTTTGTATATTCTGTGATGCAATGTATATGTCTTCAACCTACACAACCAAAATATTACTAGTTCCAAATTTTACATCAATTTAAAATAAGAAACAATCGTTTATTTTTCATGTAAACCCATTTTTNCTATAACAATATTAATTACTGGCGATTTTTTTCAGGTAACAAATTAAATTTTCAACGGTGCCAAGCTGAATTTGGTAAGCAAAACAAACTTTTGTTTTACGATTAGTGTAGGTATGCCATATTTTTAAAAGCGAAAAACAAATTGTAGTTATTGTTTAGTTTATTTATTCGTTATGTTAATTAAGAATTGTAGGATAATGCTGAAAACAATAAGAAACTTGGCTGGAGTTGCACACATGAATAAGAATTTTTATAATTTTGGTGCAAATTGCGCATGTTTCAAATTCCATGACATTGAAAGTGTTTTAAAATATTTCGACGTGCAATTAAAATAACAAAAATTATACTTGCAAATTTTACTATGCAGTCTCAAAATCGAAAAGAATGTGCCAATAAACTGAACAAAAACTCTGTGAAAATCAACATAGCAGTGGAAATTTTGATGCAGTCTTCGAATTTTCGTCAATAGTTTTATTTTTGTTGTTAAAGTTTTGTTCATAATGGTAATTTTTCTATTGTGTATGGTATTTAAAAAGTTGTGACGTTATCAAAAATAATACATGGAGTCAATTAAAGTTTAATGACATTTAAACTAGATCAATAATCTAGAGCATTTATTACTTAGCTCTGAGAAATATCTTGTAAGCGATTAAACGTTAATTCAATTGCAATTTTAGCGAATATTAATAACTGTAGTAATGCGAAACATGTGATATAAAAATTTTGTCGTAAGAATAAAAACGATTATGAAATAGCTGTATACTGTATCTCATCGTATATATTTTTAAGTATGATTAAGAAAAAGGTTATTCTTGTGTCAATTAGCAGATCCATCTTCTAGATACTATCTCCAATAAAGTAAATCAAAAGGAAATTGGTGGATCATTCGTCCTAAGTAGTGATAGATTTATGTGACTAATAAAATTATGTATCAGATGTAGACTTTAATCTAGACAAATCTAAATAAGTTCACCTTGAATTGGAAAAGTATTACATGTGGATGTGGGCGAAGTCAAGGTGATTAGTAAGTACTACTAAAAAATTGTTGTAACAACGCTAAAGGCAATCGGAGATCCCAGTTCATTCCGTCTTACTTTTAATTACAAAGTTGACGACCTTTGATACCTATTCTCAAAAGAGCAACTGTATTATTTTCGTAGTATTGTGACTATACATTACTTGCAAATAATGACTTTAGAAGTAAATTAGGAAAATCGAAAGAATGAAAAGTACTTGGACCTAATAACGGAATAGTTTTTCAAGAACTATAAGTTTATTGTTGTAGAATATTTATGGTATGGCTTAATTAGGTTTTAGTTTTTTTTTTTATTTTGATGTCGATTGAAATGGCATCTATTGTGCTTCGTGAACGTACTTTTACTCTTCCTTTGTCTTCTTGTATTTAAAAATTTAAAACAAAAGATAGTAAGTTAAACGATAATGAACTACCGGTCTGACCGGAAGCGGCAAAGCACAAGAATTATCTCCGACGGAAATGCCATTTACAGCCGACATTTTCCTAGTACGTAGAGTTCATGCCCATTTTCTTAAATTAGAAATTCTCCTTGAAAAGCTCTGTGCATATTAACCTACATGTTGTATACAGAACATTACAAATTATGTACAATTAAAGAACAAGTAAATGAGATTATTCTTTAGGTTTAAGGAATAGGTATTCAGACATAGGTGGCAAGTGTTCTGATTAGTTTAAATGTCAATATGTCGTAATAAGATGTCGGTGAGTGTGTACACAAATGTGAGATTTAGAAGTTCCGGTTCAAAAAATCGAATTACCGATTAAAATAATTTGCATAACATCAATGTTCATTACCTACGATATTTCGAATTTTAACTCAATATTTCATAATTAAAAATTTAAGTCAATAATGTTTACTTGGTTTTTGTAAGTATTATTTATACAATTCCAACCGAAAATTACGTCACAGGTTATTAACGAAAAACACGCTTGTTAATATTCTAGAAGGATAATGTTTAGCACTATAGTTTAAAGTAATTTGGTACAAATATTAATAATTAAAGTTTTTCGCACCAAATGCGTGAAAATTGGCAAACGCTGCCTACATTTATTTGCTATGAAACAATGTTTTATTTATGACTTATGATTACAAACTTTGCACTTTTATGTGTTTTAGAATTCTGTAGTCAAATGGCAAAAAATGAAACCCTTACAGTTTCCATTCATACTTATTCTTTAAAGTTTATACCCTTTTTACGTCAATCCCTTTTTCTAACGTTTATTCTGTCATAAATTGATAATGTTTTTATCGAAGTAATGCATATTGTACAGTAACAATTGTACCTGCTGTTTGCCACCTATTCTCTTATTGCTAATTTAACTATAAAGATGAATTAGGTGAATCACATATTCGAAAAACACAATTTATTCTGAGAAATAACATATACTGATGTGATATTTTTATTGCTTTAATAACAAATTACGATCGTATAATGTTTAGCATTCCATTTTTATACGCTGATTCCCCTTTGATATTTATAAACTAATCCTAATATTTGCCAAGATTTCTTTTTAATAATGATGATATGTTTTTTTTTTGTATAATCCACACTGAAATTTCTCAGAAAACAAATTATATACAGGATTACAATAAAAGAACCGCATATTTACAGCGAAGCCTTTACTAAATACTAAAAAGGTAAAGAAACGTTTTATTATTTACGATTTTGCTGAACTGGCAAATAGCTAATCGTATTAATAAATTATATGAAACGAATACTGAACATCACCTCTTCAGAAGTAAAAACGTCTTAAAAATATTTCAGGTTTTTTGGTATGTTTGTGGACGACTGCTAAATAATAATCATAGATTTTAAACATTCAAACAGTGCCTACGTTTTTGTTACATGTGGTATGATAGAGGAGATTAGAGTGTTGAATATGAATAATTAAATTATTACTACAATATTAATTATGCGTTAGTCAGTTGATAAAACAAAAAAATAAAAAAACCTCTAGATTTTAATAAAATTGGGGTATTTAGTAAAGGGAATTAAAGGGATTTTGTGGTGTAATTCGTTCAAATTATGAGAAATACTGAATATGTGACTATCAAAAAAACTCAAAAGGTTGAGAGGAAATAAATTGCATCTAATTTTAAATATATAATTTATTAGAGTACAATTATATTTTAAACTGCAACATTCTCAAATAACAATAGCCAACGTTCTTTCGAGAACAGGCTTATTGCAGTTAGCCTTTTCCGCCAAGGAAATTATTTGGCTGCAATTTTCATCTAAGATTAAATATTCAATAACATATTTTAATACCGGTTGTTTGTCTCTTTTTGTTTTAATTGACCTTCGATAATTACATTTTCACATAAATTAACGGTATTTTACAAAAACGCTGCATACGTGGGTATCTAAAAGGACATATTGGAAAATACGTCTTACTTTTTAGTTATTTCCGCCATTTGAATAAGTTTTCGTTCTCTAAAAAGATAAGGAAATGAAGAGAATAAATGAATAAAATATCGAAATGTGACCCTGAGAGTAAAATTCTTTCATGTTTTTAATGCCTAATTTTACACCCGATTTCATCCAGGAAATCCTTAAGAAAGTTTTATCTTACAATCACTTATTATACAATACAATTTACTGGAACGTTTCAAAATCGTTTTACTTTATTTGCAACTTTAAACAAAATCGTTTCTTTATTGTGGACAAAACAATTCGATTACCTTTGGCAAGGTTGTTCCCTGAATAGACGCTAAAGATAGGGTAATTATTCGGAAATTGTTTATGAGAACTAGAGATAATGAAATAATTTGAATTAAATTTGTAGTATGTCTAGATTCATGGAAAACGCAACATATAAAAATACCTACAGCAATTTAAATTGAAAACATAAATATAAATTATAGCCATTTATTTTTTAAAGGTTATGCTGATGTTGCGTGATCATGGTTTTCTTTGCACATACGATCGAACTTCTGTAATTCAAACTTTTATAACTTGAAATCTTTTCTAACTCGAACATTTTTTTGTTTCCTTGACATGCGTATTGTTTTACATTTATTTCAAAGTCTTTCACTTGGATTTCTTTCTGTTTCTTTAATTCGAACTTCAATAAATTTTCATCGGAAAAATCAATCGCAGCAATAATTAATGGCTCCAAACTATTACCATAACAAGTTTTCTTTGCTGCACAACATTATATCATGAAAAACAGCAAAAAAATACGACAATACAAACGAAGTGCATATATAGAAATTTTTCTTACTTCGAGCATTGGTATCGAGTTAGGAAAGTTTAATTGCATATGTACTTTTTTTTTTTTCGCTATAAAGCAAAGAATTGTTTGTCCACCTTAAAGTCTTTGAAAGGTTTCCCGCGTTATGTATTAAGTCGAAATTTTTTTAAAAGCTTGTCAAACTCTTTTAGACCAATTTGCTAGTGTTTTCTCTTTCGGTTCTTTACAGTATAAAAATTCTTGTTTTAAGAAGCCTTTCCAATATTAAGGTAATACAAATTCATTTAAGTTTGTTCAGGAAAATTAAAGTTTTTGAATACATTTTTGTTCATCAGAAATTTTTTTGCTGCTAATTAATTTGTTTTTGTCGATTCTATACATTGAAATTAATAAAACGTTTGTTGCGAAAGCTCAAACGAATTTAATAACCACCGCTGCTATTGTTTTGCTACACAGTAACTTAATCAACTGAAGTAAGTAATTTAATTGGTTCGAAACTTTAATAAGTGTATTATTAATTTTTGTATTATACCAGTTTATTTTCTTTTCGGGCTTTAAAGAAAAAGAAAATTCCTTGAACTTTAAAAATAATAAAAGCTTGCAACTTTTCCAGTCTTATTCTTGTAAATTGAAAAGAGTATCAGTAAGATCGAGTCTGTAATACGTATCTATTCGCGGAAAGCGTCGTGATGATAAAATTATTTTAACGGCAATTATTTATCTACAATTTCCCGGTTTTCTGCAACATTTCGCAATATCTAGATACACGCACAATGTGTGGTTTTTCAATTATTAAAAGAAGGTTGCTTAGAATTTTCATAGAAAACTACTACGATACAATTTTGTATTTATGTATTCATGGTACAGATATATATGCTCACGGTAAAGTACCTACCACATTTTAATACTTTCCGCTAATTGTGAGTATGACTTCATCTACGCACATCATCTTGCATGGTTAAAAATGCAAGTCCAATACAGTTAGTTGTCTCATTCGTTTTTTATAACGAGTAAAGGTTGTCGGTTGTCGATTAAAGTATTTTTAGTTGAAAATAAAACCGCTATTTTAAATATCTATATACATACATAAGTAGGTACTATATCAGTTCCATTCACGCACTCACTCACTCATGCATCAAGTCCGGGGTTCTTAACATGGTGAATGACGTAAATTGACAACCAGCAATTCACCGTTAAAATTATTTATAATAGCCCAAATCCGAAATGATAATGTACTATATGCACACATACATGTGTAGATAATGTACAACAATGATTCAGTCTCGTTGTTGGCTTTTTGTTACCTACACGGCGATGAGTTATTAGAGTTTCGAGTCAATGAACTTTACGATAGATATCCTTTAAAATGTATTTAGCGTGATTTCAGGATTCATTATAGTAATAACGTCACAACTACTTTTCTTTGGAATCTATTTTCGAGAGAATTTACTTAAAGTTTGTCATGTGCTACCTTTATTCTCGCTTCCAAGAATCTTGAGTTTTCAGCGAGTTATTCCCTTGCTTCAAGGAAACTCTGGTCTCTGGCGAGTCGAACGTTGCGTTCGTCGAGTGGGAGCCGATTTTATATAGAGCCGACCGGTTTGAGAGCGGATTAATCATTTAAACAATTGCGAGGAAAACGGTTAAAAGTTTATAACGTACAATCGATACATACAGCGCAGAGTGAGCGAATGCGTTTTTTGAAACGGCGTTTTCGAGTTTACGATGATATTTTCTTCGGAAAACGTGTCCGATGATCACGTTCAAATAATACAAAAAGACTGCCGCTACTCTCCAATTATTTCAAGAAGACACCTACCTGTTGAATTCTTCCGTCCAAGTGCCACCAGATACCTACTACTACATAAATTATAAAAGTGCCAGCAGTGATAATTTCTCGATGATCTCCGTTGCTAAATAGTCGTGCCAATACAATTAGCAGTTTAACATTATAAATAAGAAGAAATTATTTATACGACACGGTTCAGTCTGTTTCTGAATTGCGAGTAGATAAAGTGCAAGTTCGCTATATTTTATTTTTTATCAATGGAAAGTGGCCTTCTGTTTTCAATGCCTAACCGAGCCTTAGATTTGGGTCCCGTTGACGCGAAAAACGAAAGTTTTTCGAAAATATTAACGGATGAAGTGACCGCAGAAACCGATCCGCAATATGAACAATTTTTGACCGATGTGTGGGTTGGGTTAGTCCTTACTTTCATGGTTCTCAGCTGCATTTGCTGCATGTGCTCCTGTCTCTTATATCATAAGTTTCAACAATGGAAAAGGCACAGTAAGTATCTTTTTAATTGATAATTGTATGTAATGGTAAATGTCAAAACGTATCACATTAGATATACACGGGTACGCTTTTCTTATTATTGTTTTTCTTATTCGCAATGTAATTATTTATCAGGTTTCAGGTGATCTATCACTTTTAACGCGTTTATATCTTTTCCATTACAATATTGTGCGTTATCGGCGCATTTTGTTCAGTTACCAAGAACTATTGATCAATCTTAAATGATGTTATAATGTGTTAAGTAGGTATGTACAAAGTTTAAGTGTTTATTATTATAAACATCTTACTCGCTTCGTCAATGTTTCGTCAATTGTTTTTATGAAAAGTAATGTAAATGTATGTACTTGATGTTCGAAAATTTTGATAGGAATCAACTTTTTTGCAAGTTCTAAACCGTTTTTAATTTATAAATTTGATGGTAAAGCAATTGACAATTAAAAAGGAAAATAAGAAAATGGAAGCGCCTGTTTGTCACTGTAAATGGAATAATATACTTTCTTTGCAGGAGAATGGTGTGGATTTTTAAATTTTTGATAACTGAAAGTATATCATTTTATGCCAAGCTTTGGTTTTTGATCGTTTAATTCATTTAAATTAATTAACTGCTAACGATCAGTTAGATACTTATATAATTCTATTTTAGTACCTACCTGACTGGAGGTCAATAAAAAAATAGAATCAAAAACCATTAACTTTTCGGAAAAATAACATAAAACTAGATATAGGCAATAAATTTTGATCGTTTAAACATGCTTTACCCATAAGCGACATTTAAATGGCAATGGCAAAAACTTAAATCATATCATCATATTTTTGTATATGCAAATTGATTGTTTTCGGTGTTGTCCAGACAGAGCTTGTTTTCTAGATATTCGATAAAGAAAATCGCGACATTTCTAAAATTAGCCGTTAAATTTGGTATTTAAATTAGTACATACTCGCCTCGTTCAGCTTTAATCTAAGTCGTAAACATTTCTTTTTGGCTGGTTACAAAAACTTAATGGAACGAGAAGGAATAGGTTTTTTAACGTTAATAATCCTGCTTCAGGATCTTCAGGAGTGTACAGTGTAAACAATTTGTAAAACTTTATTTGGTGAATCTATTAAGAATTAGCAGATATTAACAGATATTAACAAATATTGAAGTTTAACCTCTCATAAAAATACTGAAGGTTTTTATTTTTCATCTAAAATTTAATAGGTAATTATCGCCTATTTTGTTTCGCTCATAATTTTTGACATTTTCATCCTTTCACATTTCGCAGATGTGTATCTATCATGCAATTAGATACATTTACTTTCATGCTATAACTCTTGAAACTCTTTAATATAAAAGAAGCCAAGGTTAAAGAACGTGAACTCGCGGAAGCTCTCTCCGGGTCACCACTTTTAAACATAAAATTAGTGAAAAATTAAAAAGTCGAGAATTAGCTGCGCTTTCAGTTTCCTTTTTTGTTTCTGAATCACCGGATTTTTTACAAAGGACCTGTTAACGAAAGTTTAGAGTGACTTAGGTAACACTCATGTAGGATGTTTGCTTTGACTAACAATAATAAGATATGATACGCTGGTTTACCTACGTCGTGTTTATGTTCAAAAGAATCATTGTACACACTCATTACTGTTAATTCTGACACGTGCTTCTAAGGAATCGCTAATACATGCGGTTTTATGACAAATATTTTCCTGTTTTAATTCCGTTTAGTTATTGCTTGTTGACGAATGAATGTAGAACGGTTCAAAGAGATAAAGTATTTCTATAATTAGACTGATACATACTTTGGTGGAATCCTCTAATTCAAATATAAATATTTATAGCAGTTTTCGTATTCATTCCAGATTTTCCTTGTTTTCGAAAATGCATACATACACTGATTTTTCTGTAGTATAGAGTGACCGTAAACAACTGTATTTTGTACCTGTAAGGTATACATATTTGTAATTTTTCTGTTCTGCGAAATGATTTAAATATAACCGAATTTAAAACGAAAACAAGCAAGGTATATTTAAAAACATTATAATTTTTCTCGTATTTTCCATTTCTAAAAAGTAATCCTGTTTATCATTTTAAAGAAACGACTGTAACGGTGTCACGGTGTTAATTAATATAAATAAGTTAATCATTCGTCCCCTAAAATAAGTCCATTTATATATTTACAGACACCTATATCTATAATTGCATAAATTGTTGTTTTTACTCAAATCTTTATTAACTGTACTTGCTATCTTACTTTCTTTGTTCATTTTATCGTTTTTCATACTTATATTAGATACTGTAAATACATAAGTACCTACAAACAGCATTTTTATTGCTGAATTGTTTGTAAATATTTGTCGATGCTGTTTTGGTTAATCCTATCGTTAAAAACGGATAATATTTTACGAGTTACCGCGGTATTGTACAATGTAAGATAGAAGAATCGTTGTTGTAATTTGTCATAAGTAATAAAATTTTATATCCTATTCGGTATCTTGTACTGTTGTAAAACTGTAGGAGGTATCAATTGTGACAGTGTCTTACACCAAAAACGATCTAATTTGCTTATCAGTGAAGACCTATCTTATTAACAACCGACATGTGCACTTACACGTACTTACGCGGACTAAAATAATATCTTATTTATTTGTGACAGTAAAACAGCAATATGTATTTACTATTCGATATTGGGGGAACAAAGAACATGTTTTTTTTTTTTAATAAACTCATAAAATTGTTTTGCTCGCTGTAATGTTTACTACTTTTAACAAGAAATTGAATAAAAAAAGGTAGTTGTAACAACACGCTAGCAGTTTCTGTATGTCTTTAAACATTACTCACTTCAATCGATTCAAAGTTTTCAACATTTTTTTACAGACAACACACACTTTGCTTTGTCCATAAAAGTACCAGGTTATTTTATATTTTAGGGGTCACATTTATGATTTACTTAAGACGGCAACGATAACACTCATTTTGTTCAATTGTCTTTTCCTAGTTTAGGTAACGTTATGATCCTAAGCACTTCGGTAAAGTTAGGTTTCGGTAGGATAAGGTAACACAACCAAAGTGAGCGTTGTGGTTGCCGTGTCTTTGTAACAATGTGAACTCAAAGGAAACCTGTTCTTGTTCTATCTACGCTGAACTGTACAAGTAACTAATTATCAAATGTCAATAATTCCTATGTACACTTGTATTAACCGGTTCTTTTTTTGAAGAATTTCATTATTTTTAAGTGGTATTTTCATCGAAAACGAAACGTTAATAAAAAAACAAATGTTGGTGGCGCGGTGCAATAAGACAGGGATCTTGAACTTCATTTTCAATAACAAATTATATTCTGCTAACGATAAGTACTGAGTTCAATGATAAATAAAATTGCGTACAATTTATCATTCTTTTAACCACTTCGTTTTTGCAATTAAACCATAGTTATTACAAAATCGGTAGTTAATCCATTTGGCTTAGTTGCATTTGCAATGAGCTGACTTTTTTGGAAACAGCTTTTAGAGCGCCCAAAAAAGGCCATTGTTATTACAATTTTGCTGTTCCGAATTTCACTTATTATTGTATAATGTTAGTTGTAACTCGCTAATCATTTCCAAGGTTCTCACTTAATCAAATGAGTAGCTATCTAACGCAAACCACAGCAGAGTGCGTAAGATATTGAAATTTATATTGGCTAGTTATTCCGCTACTTAACCAATTTGAAGAGCTTTTGTTTCTTATTGTAAAGGATCCTAGTTTAGCAATCGTTCCATTAAATCGATAGTAACATTAAAAAACGTTAAGATTTTTTATGAGCGCACAGCTAAAAACTGTGATGAAGTCAAATTTTAACGAATCAGCAGCAAATAACATTGAAAATCTGTTTGTAAATTAGTGTTTTGTATTATTTTTAAATAATAAATGTACCTAATCTCTGTTATCATGATGGTGTACAAAGAATTCATGGAATTTTTTATCAGAAAATTCGATATTTTGCAATTGATATCGGTTAAAAAATAATTTTTATTGTTTTTGTACAGTTCCGCTGCCAGCAGATGTTTCGTATCTAATCTGTATACTTTGCAAAATTGATTGTACCTATCCTCACAGAAAGAAATGATGTATAATATAAAATATAAGGGTCTTATCTGATTTTTTAAAAGTAAATAGTTTTGTCGATTGTACATTGTTTTTTGATTTGTGATCTCAAGATTTGAACCGAAATCTGGTAAACATATTTTTCATCCTTCAATCCTTTATTACAAGTGGAGTACCTAGATTGAATAAAAAAGTGTGAGTAATTTTTTGGAGCACTAGATTGAATTGGCAGTTTGTAATATTTTAATTTCCAATTGATTTTGACAGAAGGACAATAAATTATAGTATTTTTGTATAATCACTGCATTATTTATGATAAATACCAAATATTGCTTTTATTAGATTTTGAAATTACAAACGATATTTCACTATTGAAATCTTTTTTATAATCATTTACAAAAATACGGTCAAGAACGTGCTTTCTAAAGAGTATTTTTTAACTTATTTATTTATTTGAAAAAAATGTTAATCACAGAATGGTTAATCGATTTTTCTGCCCTTGACATATTTAAAAAAAAAATGAGAATGATGTGCAACGTAAAAAAAATGTTATAATTAGGTATTATAATAATTAGATAAAAACGGAAATTAAATATTTATTTGATAAATAATTTATCTACGATAAGAAATGAATTACATATTTATTTAATCCATTTTGGAATTGAATCGGACTGTACTACTGACCAGTAACAATTAATGAATATCTACATATATATTTTGTGTAAGTATCTAATATTTGTTGTATAGGTATGCATATTTTAATTCGAATTCATTTTGAATAAATACCTATGTGTAGAAACATACGTCATGTGATATGTCTAATATCAAAGTCAAAATTCGTTTAAAACTTGTGGCCTAGTTCGTTATCCCATCAAATAATCTGTCACTTTAGTATTTGGACGTAAGGAACTTTTAGTGACATGTCTTTACTAATGGTTTGTTTCCTTAAGGCTTAGCTAATTAAATAACGGAACACGACCTTATCGTTAGTAATGGATGTAAACGATTAATCGGATTTTTGTCATACATGCGGAAATGACCTAGAAGGTGATAACAATAATACTGTAATGTAAAGATAACTGATGGCAACTGAGAATGCCATGTCAAATATTTGCAAACATTTTATTTTTATATAAGGGATCTAGAGTAGAGATCGTTTTGTTAAAAATCCGCTAATCAAGAATTAAAATTTCTTTGCTTGATTGGCACCGAAAAAAAGAATTAAAATGTTAGTGGACGCCCAACATAACTCAAAAGTATTACATTCATTACGAATCATCTTATGTGTTTATATAATCTTTATTCTCTTCCTGATTATCTGTCTGCGATATTTTGAGTCGCTGAATAACAAACAGTTTAAGACTGTAAACAAATTACCGATCACTACACGCATTAGGAATAAACGTCTACCTTTATTATACTATATTATCGTTATTACTATTGGAGATACAAGGACAATATTTTGCAGTTGTTTACAGAACATGCTTTGAAAGTCTAATAGAAGTAGGAATGCATATCATAACATAGGTATCCATCTATAAAAAACAGGATTTGCGTCGCCATTTGTTATAACATACAAGATTATTGTTTCTTTTATTAAAGCACTGTAATGAACGGCACTTATTAAAATATTTGCAAACATTACATACTTATTATTTTCTTATTTCATATGCTTTTTATACTTTTGTTGTTAGATCGTAGAAACTCCTGGTAAGCTTTTATCAGAGATCATAAATTCTCGCGAAAGTTGAAACTAACAATGAATTTCAATTTCTTAATAGGTATTACATTCCTGACAGGTATATCACACAACACAACAAGTACAATGTTAATAATTCAGTAAGCAATACCTAGTAATTTCTCTTTCTAATATAACTTTACACAATACTTACTGTTTTGTTACAAAATTTTATATTCTTTCATAGAATTGGCATATACCTACCTATGTTTTAATTTTTCCAAAATCATGGTGACTGTAAAATTTTACGTTCATTTATATAGTAGAATCTACAATTTTCCTATTCTATATTAACTGTAATAACAATCGTATTACGTTCTGAAAAGTTTTGCCATGTTTAGTATTAATTTATTTGCACTGTTATATAATAACTACTTGCATATATTATGTATGTATGTATGTCACTGAAATAATGGGTGTGGTATTTTAGTACAGATAAACAGGTATTGACGTAGACGTGAAGAATTTTTTTTTAAATTTCATTCGCTTTTATCAATAATCGCTTATTGAGTAATAAAACTGAACTAAGAATTAAAAATCATGTCCGCGTTATCACTTGAGTTCTCAAACAAGTTTGAAAATATTATGTATGTAGCGTGACTGTGTGTGACCCGCGTGATTTATTTTACTTGTTTTAATATGATACGTATACATTTGTACAATTGTATGTATTGTTGTAAGTGCAATGTGCAAAATTATGCCTAATCAAGAAAGAACTGGAAAGCCTTACCTTTAAATACTAAAGGACTAGTCCTCGCTCCTCTTACTCAGCAAGATGTGGAAAGCGATTGATTAATGACAAATTAAAGCAATTATTGAATATAGTATATATTAATAAACAAATCGACTTATAGTTAGTCTCATTAAAGGGCGGAAACCTTTTAATTTAATATTTTACAAATACAAGAACGTTTAATACTTTAATAGCAAATATCCAATAGATGGCGATACCCTGTCTGCATTTGGAGATTTTAAAAATATGTTTAAGGTGAAGTTTATTAAAACCTAAAGCGGTTTAACTATCAGAATTATTTACACAGTCGTGAATTTTTTAAGGAACTTTTTTAAATGAATGATTGTATCACTGCAGTTGATAAGATAACTTAAGTTTGTATTTGACAGTGAAGTATTTCAATTTGTTTTCAATCTGTCTTCGGAAGTAGCTGCTAAATGTATTATTTATTTATCATGCATTACGGCCTCGAATGTTTTGATTATAAGTGTGCACAGTAGTTTGAAGAACAAATCAAAATGTGGTTACTTCTTTTGTACTGTGTATGTGGGGTGGTAATTTTTAGTTGCATTTGTTATGCCTACTTGATTATAAAAGCAGCCGGTAAGATTCTGTTTTCTTAACGAAAAACCTTAATTCTAAATTAATCATTATCGGCCTGCCTTTTATTTAACACCAACAAAATTAGCATTTTAATTTCAGTATGCAAATATATAAACATCGATAACAACCTTTGCAACCACGTAGGATGACTAAAAAATGTTTGATAAACAACACCTTACAAGAATAGTCAGTTTTATTTCCATAATTTATAGCTTCTTTTTTTTTTTAATTAAGAAGTCTGGAGAAATTATTGTCATTAATTTATTACATGTCGAGAAAAGATGAGAAAAAAGTATTTAATTATGTAAAAGAAAATTGACAATTT
>NW_020438915.1:372097-387684 GCF_000699045.2 Agrilus planipennis | reverse complement strand
TCTTCTTCTTGTTCTTCTTTATTAATTTTTATTATTATATATTATTGAAGAAGAACATTTAATTAATATCTCCAATCATAAAATTTGCAATAATTTTAATTTGCATTTGTAATGAATGAAACTAATATAGTTTGATTTGATCTTCGTAATTTATCAGTATTGTACTGGAAGGGTAATAAAAAATTGTTGATTCTGTGAGATAAAATTTTATTAGATTTTACAAATATATTTAAACAATTACATATTTTCACATTTGACCTTTTTAGCATAATAAAATAGTTTAATTAAAGTTTATATGCAAATATAACGGTAATATTTACATATTTTGTGTGTGGTACGAATGGGTCTTCAGTAATTACATTTTATAGCTATAATTCCTTACAACGAATAAATAAGTACAAGAGGAAGTTGTAATGAATTTTAGAGAAGTAAAATTAGAGTAGAATATCACATGTACACGTTATTATAAGTCAGAGGCGTGTAGCCTTTATTGTTTTTTGAAACAAAGGCTGCGATTTTCCCATGGTTTTAAACAAGTGGTTCGTTTTTTCTCATGAA
Organism: Agrilus planipennis; assembly: GCF_000699045.2. Lineage (NCBI taxonomy): Eukaryota > Metazoa > Arthropoda > Insecta > Coleoptera > Buprestidae > Agrilus > Agrilus planipennis. The sequence continues at coordinate 387,126 of NW_020438915.1, read as the reverse complement.
GGTCAAATTTTGACATTTACCATTCCATGTTGTACTTGCACGAGCGAGTTCCGATAAATATAATATGTTTATAATTTTTTGTTGTATTTCGTTACTCTTTTCTTTCAGTTATTCAAGCAAGAAACGCTGCGAATGTGGAAGCGGGTAGCAATTACGAATCGGAATCCCTGCCGAGCTACACGGTGGTATCGGGACTTCCCACATACGACGAAGCTTTGGAGCAGTTAAAAAAAATGAAAGAAAAGCTTAGAACTGACAGTCGCGTAGTGGACAGTAATCCCCAGCCTTGTACCACTCACGTACCCAGCAACCAAATAGTGTCGCGATTGTCCGTCACCGATCTCTTTCAGCTTTACAAAAGCAGCCCCCGTCCTGAAACAGTCTTCCATAAGACATGAGATTTATCGTGAAGACGGTTCTCTTTTTGTTCTCGAAACATGTACATACATATCTCTGTATGAGAAACAAGCGACTGCAACTCACGACCAAGTGGAGGCGATTAAAAATAAATAATGAAAAGTATATATGAAAAATATGCTTGATTAAAACAGGAATCGAATTGAATTTACATCGATTTTGATTGAATGGTTCCTTCCTTCACGTTCCTTAGTATTATCGCACGATCTGGCGAAGCTGACGAAGCCACTGTGTGGCGAAACGGTCGTAGTGGTTGTAATATTACACTTCTGCAACTTGACTTGGTCATTACAAGATTTTTTATCATTAATGCATTTACAAATACAATATATTTAGATGTAATGTAATTTTTCTATTAATTTTTCGATTTCTTTTTAAGTTCGACTCCAAATTGTATTATTATTTGATTATTGCATCACTACACATTAATTCCACTGCCAATATTTTATAACAATCTATAAAATAGCAACTTATAAAGAAAGTATTAAGTATTCATTAACAGGTTTTTTTTTCTTTACAATTTGATGAAGGCAGTATTCAGAATACATATTTAATTAACTATATTTTCGATAGAAACTATGTGCAGAATTGCAATTGGGTTCTGTTGAACCATGTTGAATCCTATGGTGCTCAAAAGTTTTAAGGTATAACATAAACTTGTAGCTATGCATATACCTAAGTATTAATGCGTAGGGATGACGTTTATGGCTGTGCTAATTGCTAAGTTAGTATAGGTACTAAATAAAACTGCAATTTACTGGTTCATTTTAACATTCTAAGTGTTTGTAGTGTATGTAGAACAATAAGTGACTGTTTGTGATAATTTATATGACGCTGGTCGTCTGTATGTATTATATTAGATAGGCTAGTCTAATTAATTTTAGTAAATGGTTTTTGTATTATTACTAACGCCAATAAATAACTTATTCGATTAATTAACGTGTGTTTTGTTGTTTGTTTCAATCTGGCCGCAGAGTTTATACCTATTCCAAATTTTAATAATCTCTGTCATAAATAAGCCCTTTCAGTCGAAATTAATTTGACGAGGTACTCGAGTAATCTGAATGAAACTTGGGGCAAAGAAAGACCTTAAATTAGATTAGTGTTTGCAAATAGCTCCAGTTTTAGGGAAATACGAAGATGGGCCCAGGGTAGGAAAGAGTGGAGGTGCGTGTTCATATGAAGATGTCAGTTCTACATCGATAACTTTTGACAAAATTTGCCCCATAGAATAAGTTTTTTTTTTAAGCAATACACACATAACTTATAAGTTGCAAAAGTCATTCAGGATTATTTTGTTTTTTTTTTTCTTACCAATTTGTCGCTTCCGATTTGATTATTTATTTTAATATTAAATGTATGTATTTTCTCCCTCAGTACACGTCGATTTATGTTACTTAAAGAATCACCAAATACGTGACTTTCGTTTGATTAATTCTAATTTTATTGAAGGCCATTATTAGGCATAATAACGTGTTAGTCTTTTCTGCTTTTGATTCTCTTTACATTAAAGAAATTATGAAGTGGTTATGTAATTCGTGCAACCGATGTCAATCTACACATAAATCATTAATTTTACACACTAGCTTAAGTAGTACACATATATATCATGGTAGACATACCAAGTGAGTTATTATTGTGTTAACATGTGCCAATTTTTTAAAAATATGCTTTATTAAACACCTACAGTTTGTCAGTAAAATAATAAAATAAATTGTGTACAAAATAAATTAAGTAATGAAAATATAACAACTGAAACTGTTATTCTTCAGGAATTGGTGATGTAGCTTTATCTGCTTCTTCAGCTGGTGGCGGTGGTGCTTCTGCTGGTGGCGGTGGTGGTGCTTCTGTTGGTGGTGCTGCTGCTTCCGCTGGTGGTGGTACTTCCGTCGGTGGTGGTGGTGGTGCTTGTACCACTGGTGGAGCTTCTGATGTTGGTGCGGGTGGTGGAGGAGCTTCACCTCCTTCTCCTACCTCTGTTGGAGACTCATCGCCACCCTCTTCCCCTTCTGCACCACCTTCTTCGCCACCTTCTTCGGGACCTTCTTCGGCTTCTGCGACAGACGCGGCTGTTGCAGCCTCTTCCCCTCCTTCTTTAGCCTTCTTCTTTTTCTTTTTCTTTGGTTTCTCTTCTTCGACAACTTCTTCTTCAATTGGTTCGTCGTAACCCTCGGGGAAGAATTTCTTGCATTCTTCTTCACCATCTACAACATTATTGCTCACACGGGTAGGGTTGACAGTTATGAAAGCTAAAACTGCTTCACTCTTCTTCTTTGAGAGCTGTATTACCAGCCTTTCTTCACTGAAACATATTCAAGGAAATTCATAAAATGCGATATGAAGCTTTATGTTCAAAGACTTACTACGTGGGAACTTTTTTGGCAAGTAATTGTTCGAATTTACGAACGTTTTTAGCGATGAGTTGCGCTTTATCGGGATCTTCTGATGTAAAGAAGCCATATCTTAAAACTTCGTTGGGATAATTCTCGACCAGTTCCAAAATTTCACGTCTTCTAAAGGCGTCAAACGCAATAGCAAGATGGGGAGGTGTAGGTTGGGGTTCTTCCAACGCGATTGAAGCATGAAGTTTCGGGAAGCAGTTCTTGATTATGAAAGCTCTCGTGTAACTATTCGGAGGAGCCCATACACCGGTAACGGGTGGTCCAAGTTCTTCTTCTTCGACTTCTTCTTCTTGTTCTTCTTCTACTGGTGCTTCTTCTTCATCTCCAAGTAATCCCAACCCAGGAAGACCGAGTGGAATGTCTCCTAAACCTTCAAATCCACCCTCTGTCTTTTTTTCCTTTGGAGGCGGAGGAAGTGGAGCGAAGAATTGTAACGCGGGACTGTCTGGATCACCGGGTGGCTGCTTTGAAAGACCATAAATTGCTTGCAGGACGACCTGATCAACTGGCGCTGGTAATTCTGCTACGCTCGGTTTAAGAAGAAGAATACTGCTTCTATCTTTGAGTAAAACTTCTACTTCTTCGTCGAGGAACGTCATTTCGGAAAAATATAGTATTTCTTCTATCATTTGTTCAGTTAGTTGTACCGGTTCTTCTTTGAACAAATTTATACCGTTTTGTTGTAGAGCGTCGGCCACAACGGGCTTGGCTTCAACTTTACATTGAGGAAAGAGAATCGCACATCCATAATCCGGGAAATTCTCCAAGCAATTTTCTGCAACTATTGTACGCCATTCCAGCTTTTGTTTCTCTCTCTTCGCTGTTTCTATCGCTTCGGCAGCTTTGATTATCTCTTGTTCGGCTTCCCAACGTTCCCTTTCTTCTCCAATGAATTCCTCGAATTCGTACATAATTCTCTCACGTTCGCCTTTCAGACAAGCCTCTTCCCTTTTTATTTCTTCAGCGATAAATTTGTTTAGTTTTGGCGCATTTGCTCCAAATGTGATACCAACCATTTTTCCACCCTGAAACCGTATCCGTGCAATAATTGGTTTTCGAAAAGTTAATTTATTAATGAATGTGTTACCGCCACAAACATCCAAGTGGGTTCACTTTTTCCTCGAAATCTCTTAAGGATTTCGATGTTTTCATTGTTTGCCTACAAAATTAACAAGAGTTTCATGTTTGTTCATGTGCTTTAGATATGGTTATTACAATGGCCATTTGCACTAAATCTCCACCAATTTCGAGCTTGACTTTTTTTAAGTTTGGTGCCATCGACGAGCATGGGCCAGCCCATTCTGAGTAAATATCGATAACTGAAAGATATTTATAAAATTTATCGTACAGTACTGGATTAAATGAATAGTTTTAGTAATTTCCTTCATAATTATTGTGAGTCAATCAAAACAATAACAATTAGAATCAATATTATGAATTTTAATCTCTACCTGTGTACTAATAACTATTTATATATCAAAATTATTAATAATTGAGTCATTATTGACGATGAGGTTTAATACAGGAATCATTTTATTTCAATGATTACATGTTGATGATAAATTTCAAAAAGGTAATTACTTACTAAGTAGACCTTCTCTAGCGATGAATTTTTCCCAATCTTCATCGCTGTTGAGTTCTGTTTGAAATTGTACTGCCTGGCCCTTTTTCGCCATTTTGACAGGTTCATCGGCTCCTTTAATAATCAAAGGCGTAACCAGGACAACGGAGTAATGACATAACACGGCGCTACCCTCGCGTTCAAGGGCTTCGTAATTACACAATTAAATTCATTTCACCTGTTTCACTTTTTACGCATATGCGAAACGGCCATGTGCCAGAATTTAAATTTTCTGGGTTGCCAGTCAATAAATTTACAAAATCGTCCAGGTGTTTTCCTTTTTCGATTTTTCTATGAAGCGACCTTGCTTCTTTCAGAAGACGGCTTATTCGTAAATCTTCTTCCTAATATAACATTCAATTTCCTTAATTAAAATTGTTTTAAAACTTAGTCAAAAATTTTAAGACTTCTAAAAATATGAAAAAGGCATATTTTCATGTACCAATTTAATTACTTTTGATAAAACATTGCTTGAAAAATAAGTAAATGACAAAATAGATAATCAGTTTCGATTTATTGGTTACCAATAGTAACAAGTTGGTTGACGTTCTATTTAACTGGTTGGCAGGACACCTTCTCAGGCATGAAGAGTCTGTTAGAGACATATTAGAAGCAGAATCAGGGGTTAAAAGGAGTAGAGGTTAATCTAGATAAGATTACTGTTCACAAACAGTTAAGGATGTGGGATGTTCTAGTTTCTAGGAAATGCGAATATTAGCTCAGGATAGGAAAGAGTGGAGGTGCGTGTTCAACCAGTCTTAGGACTGACGAACTGAACTTCTGCCGGATTATCTGATATTTTGAGTTAGTTATTACTTGCATTAAAATTGCTAAGAATATCCCTATTTAGTCTGTACTCGTTCGTATATTTTGTTCCTAGTCCATGAACAAATGAATAATAATTTTTCTGTTTTATCTATATGCATAAAGCTAGTTTTGACTGCAGATTCTTTAAGGTCAAAGTAAGATGCAAATCAAATTTATTCGATGAATAAATTCAGCTAAAAGTGTGAAATTCGACTTACATAAAAATCTCTTCTTATTACGGCCAGTTCGTTGCGCATTTCTGTCGTTTTATATCTGAGCTCCTTCAAATTATCACTCAGTGCCTGAATGGAATTTGTTTGTTTTTTTATTGTAGTGTTTTCGTTGTCCCTTGATTGAACTGAATCAGATTTATCCAATTTGTAGCAGCCAAAATCGGAAAATGAATTTTCTTCTTCAAATCCAGAATCCATGTTCGTAACCGGACATTCCTTAAAACTACTAGGCCAAATTTTGCCCGAAGGCATAACGGATGGATTATCTAACATTGCCAATTCTTCCATCAGAGAAAGGGTTTCTTGCTTGCCATCGTCACACACACAAAGGTTGTGAGAACTCATTAAACTCAAGGGCTGAAGGCTATGGTTATCAGTTATTGGATATTGACAATTGATTTGTCTCTGTTCTCGCTGGTGTTTTATCTTCTTATATTCCGTGTTGTTAACTATGGATAAAAGGATTTCCGATTGAAGGTTGTCTGGAGTTATGAGATTTGCGATTTTTTCTTTCGGAGGTATGCAAACGTCAATGTTTTTCAGTTGTGGAAAATGCCTTTTAGCTTTTACATTGTCGTCGGAGAATCGTCCCGATTCTACGAGCATTTCAGTTCCTTTTGTGGTCACTTTAATTTCTGGGACAGCGTGTTCTGGCCGAGAAAGCGTTTCTTCGGAACTTATAACAGGACAAATTTTCACTTGTGAGCAATAAACTTTTGTAATAAGTTCAGATTTGTCCGACTTTTGCCTATTTAACTTGTTTCGTAACATGGTAACCTTATTCTTTTCACTTTATTGCACTCTTATCTCCAGTATCATTGATTAGCACGACGCACTGTAATAAACGTTCTGCTGTGGTGTAGTTGCTCTAAATGAGGCACGACCAGGGGCTTCACTTCTATAATTCAATTTTGTTTACGTCGATAACTCCTCGCTTTCTGAAATGTAAAAATGGAGGTGATATTTAGGTAAATTTAAAACGATGATTGTAGCTAGGTAACACGTTCTCTACCTGTACGAAACTATATGCATACGTGCCAATTAATTTCTAAATAAACGCTAAATTAATACGTGCTAACGATAATAAAAACAGGTGTATCAGGAAAAAGTGTTGATCGCTTGGAGATAATGAAATGAGTCAGGCGAATCAAGTTAATTAGCATCACTTCCAATTACGTGTGTATACCTACAGGGTGTGTCGAAAGTTTTATCAGTCAGTACCTAAATTCTCACTTTTAAACACACTTTGGCTTGATAAGTAGTAGAAGTATTGCAAGAAATCGTTTACATTTGTAACAATTTCTTGTTTTCAAAAATTAATTATTAGTATAGTTGATTACTACAAATTATTAGTACAGTTGGTTACTATAACATACCACAGATTACAGGCTAAATTAATTAATTAAAATAAAAATTAAACTTTTATATTTTCTAAAGGAATTTGAACTTTGTCATACACATGAGAAAGAATTACCTATAAACGGCTCCATGACCGACTGTGTCAAATATTAACCGATACAAACATGGGATAATATGTCCCTCAGAAAATATTTTATGAAAACCAGTCCCTGGGTGTCTCAATACTTAATATTCAAAACAAATAATATAACTCGTGTTACTGACCCATATAAAAAGAGATTCCTCTTTGAGGTTTTAATCTGTAGGGTTTATTTTTTAAACAAAGAATTATAAGGCATAAGTTTTCTGAATATTTTTATTGAAACTCAAGATTAAATAAATTCTCTTGTTTTAAATTAAAGGGTTATACAGCAGATAAGACTGGCACGACAAAAGGTACTTACGAGAAGTTTCCGGAAAAATCAGAAATATTCCACGATCGTATAAATAAGTGACCAGGATGTAGTTGACACGAAATTATTAACTAATTATGTTATAGTTGTCATCTTACGTAAGATTGATGGTATCCCCTTCGATTAAGACAGTAAAAATAAGAAACAAAATTGAATCTCTCATCACCGTACGTCTCGTTACGTCACATTTGAATGACTTCTTTAGCAAAGTAAACAGTAGACACAAAGTTCACTAAAGTTTACTTCACAAAGTCTGTTACGATAATTGACACTTAATGCCCAGTTATTGTGTTTGATTTTCGTTTTAGATTAGACAACAAGATATTATTTTATCGAAAATAAAATTTAATCGTAAAATGCGTTTGATAAAAACTACTTGGAGACGGTCTCGTGGTACCAAGGTTTGTACTTGTAATTTGTTCTACAGGTGTGTTGGTATTCGAGACCATCTTAGGTTACGACAACTTTTTGTCTTATCGAGGGGCTTATGCATTTTTTTTACACTTTTTTCCCTCTCATGGTATCAGTTAAACCCTAAAACCTCGGGAAAATATAAACATTGAAATTAATNAGTAATATAATACTCAATGCTTAGCGTGTGAAATATAGGTGAATATAACTAGCGTTAATGATCACAACAATTCGATAAAATATCATTCTTGAGCAGGTAGTACCTACATGACAAAAAATAGCTTTCCCGCTACTAATGCGTACATACTTCAGCTAACAAGCCTTCAGCTAACGACAGCAAATGTCGTATTTTCTTTATATTGTATAATGGCAATAATCTTTATGTTTGAATCTATAAAACGTCTAGTTGAACGAACTCCGACAGTATCTAGTTGAAAGCTAAGTGAAAATACGGATACTTACAAGGAACTAGTCGAGCTCGCGTTCGTCGACTTGGGTACGTTGTAAAATTGGTCTCCACAAAAAGCTCTTTTATTTAAATACTAATATACAACTTGTGCCTACCCCTAAGGTCCATTTCAACTATTGGTGAAAGAATTTAGTGAATTTTTAAATTAATATTTAATTTATTATCTAACCAGTAGATGGACGTAGTTTTTAACTTTTCGAATTTTATTTGCGCTAAATCTAACGCAAAAGATTTAGATATTACAAAAAATTAAACAATAGATATCAATTAATATGTATAACTCAGACCAAGATAATTATGGTCTATATGGTCTCTGGTGTATGGTCTTCTATATAGATATTAGTCTTGGCCTATTTATGTATTGGTTTTGGAAGATGAACTTTAGTTAAAGTAACTTTTTTTTATGATTCTTTTATATTTAAGTTTTAAAACATGATTTCCGTAAAATGTAGATCTCTTTCAAAATAATACTTTTAATTTGATAGTAACCCCAGACAGTTGAATTACATTTGAAATAATCTTGTAATAACGGTCATTTAAATATACAAGTTACAAGCATATGTAGGCCAGTGTTATTTAAACAGCAATAATAGTAATACTAATGTTTTGGTTTTCATAAGACAGATAGTAAAGACTTACACGATAATTTTTATTTACAATGTAAAGTAATAAAAATAAAATTAACTTGGACAGATGATAAAAATAACTAGATACGCATTTAATAAAGTTACTTTATATAATTTAAGTTAATGTTTCTCCAACAGTTCTGTTTATTAATTTCATCAAGCGTTGATGTAAACCAAAGGCATCTGGGATAATTTACCTTTACTAATTTCTTCAGAACGGTTATTAAGTAATCATTAAATTTTGATGAACAGAAAGGTATCGCACACCATGGAAAAAGTTATATTTAAAAACAATTGCACCTTATTGGTGGCTGTTTCCAATGCCCATGGTCGCTTTTATCTAGGAAAATATGTTAACTCGTTTGGTGGTACTTTTAATGGTTTAGAAAAATTCTACAAGTCCATATAAATATAAAATGTATACTTATTTATTTATTTAATCTGACAGTACCAAAATACGCACATACTTGACCCTAATCACTTGACCCGCTGCCACAGCAAGCCGATTTAAACAAAAACGTAAAGTGTACGACTTTCTTCACCAAATAACTGAATATTAAGTACTTTAAAATATTTCCTATAAAAACATATGTATAAAGGAAAAATTGAAAGAGATGTAGTTTATTTTGTTTCTAAAACAATATTAGGTAGACCAACAACTGTTTTAACTGTAGGGCTTATAGTATCAGTTATTTTTAGATTTTATTATTGTAATTTGCAATCTTATGTTGGTACGTATTGTAATTCCTTTTATATGGAAAACTAGTGTACAAACCGTTAAAAATCGAATTTATCAATGGCGATACTGATGTCATTCACTTTCTGCAGTGACACAAACACAAACACATTGTCCGTGGCACTAGACCAGCACCGATGGATTGATTGAAACAAAATAAGTCAATAAACTGATACAGAATGCCGGTCTGCTGTGTTAGTGAGTGTAATTGCGAAACAATTTATTATGGACGATGTAATTTGAACTGCGTTTGGAAACCAACGATTGGTGTGCCTTGATTTGCCGTCAGGATGAGAACAGATAATACAAGTCGTTTTCTGTTTCTCTTCATCTCATTACGTTCATTTAGGATTTTGGAAATGTCACATTTTAATTTTTTTCTAATTCGAATACTTTTTTTGCTATTTGTATTTATTCAAACTTTTTAAGTAGATTTTCTCCATTTCTCTAACTGGATTCTAGATCTGAATCTGGATCTATTCCTACTTTGTCTTCGAATTAATTCAAATTTCTTTTAATTTTCACCGGAAAAAAAGCAGTTGTAGCGATACTTACTGACTCCAGTTTTTATACGGAACTATTAATACCATATCACTAAGGCATTTACGTCAGTATTATATTATGAAAAACAGTAAAACAGCGGTAAGCTTAGGGTAAGGCTACGGTAGCATAAGACAGCACGAACGAAGGGATCATCGTAATCTGTGATTATAACGGTTATTAGCGGTGATGTTGACTAATTAGACTGACATATTTCGTGACTGTGACTGAATATTTAATCTATTTATTTGCAATCATAAAATAATAACAAAAAATATGTGTATAATTTACTTTCCGAAATTTGAGATACTTTGAATTTTTGTGCGTAACAAATCAATGAATTTTTAACGTGATGCTTCGAATAACCATTTAATAAATGTTCCTTTTTTTGAGTAAAAAATTTCACTTAGTCGGTATTGGTGAATAACGTACCTATAATTATGCAGTAATTAAAAATCAATCAGCGAGTATTTATTATAAATAGACATATGTAAAGCGTTAATGATCACAACAATTCGATAAAATATCATTCTTGAGCAGGTAGTACCTACATGACAAAAAATAGCTTTCCCGCTACTAATGCGTACATACTTCAGCTAACAAGCCTTCAGCTAACGACAGCAAATGTCGTATTTTCTTTATATTGTATAATGGCAATAATCTTTATGTTTGAATCTATAAAACGTCTAGTTGAACGAACTCCGACAGTATCTAGTTGAAAGCTAAGTGAAAATACGGATACTTACAAGGAACTAGTCGAGCTCGCGTTCGTCGACTTGGGTACGTTGTAAAATTGGTCTCCACAAAAAGCTCTTTTATTTAAATACTAATATACAACTTGTGCCTACCCCTAAGGTCCATTTCAACTATTGGTGAAAGAATTTTTGAAATCAGATGATTAGTTTCCGAGAAGACGAAAACCGCATGTAATTGTTTGAAAAAATAAGGATCATGTAAAAGCGAATTCCTCTGTATACCTAAATATAAAGTACTTCCATGTGTTTCTTTTGGTATAATCTTTCCTGTAGAATTCAAGAACGGTTTTTTGATTCGGTTATCACATTAGGGTAGGTACAATTATCTTCCCGATAGTGGAACCATATTAGTAAGCAACCTTCTTACTGGTTCTCTGGTTTTCTTAATACCATGCTGTGTCTTAAGTGTTTAATTATTAATGTTTTTTATACTAGTGGAGAGATTGATTGAAATTTTATAAATTGTGCATTTGTATATGGAAAATGGAATTTCAGTCACGTATTAGTCATCATTTTAACTAAAGCTGCTGAAAATAATATTTGTTTTAAAATTTTCGTACTTTTCTATTTTGTAGGTGCTTTTTCTTCTTCAGTTATAAATTTCAAGTCAAAAAAATCATCGGCGTACATCTGCATTACAGCATACACTTACGTTCTATTACTATCGGTGCACTTATTAGATAGGCGCGCATTTTTGAGAGCCTATCTTTCTGATAATAATCGCAGTAGTTATAGGTAAAACTATCTCATGATAATGCATCCAACATTAGCCTCGAGCATAAATTAGTGAATAGAAAATTTATATAAAATATGCAGATTGAGTTTCACTTTGTTCGAGACTGGTATTGGTTATTTTCTGTTGAAATATGCTGGGTACTTTTATTGTGTTTTTTCTTGCATAGGAAATGTGCGGAATCATCTTGAGAGGGTCGATATGGAAAATGAATAATCGCAAATTTAAGGAAAACCATCGCAACAACTATAGTGAAAAGTATATAATTGACGCCATATTTGTCGTAATCAGTCATTAAATATCGTCCTATGGAAAACGTAAAGCATAAAGTTAACGATAAACATTAAGTGCTTCAGTAAAGTTTTCTTCTTATCGCTAGAGTAAGTTCACTAACGTTGATGTTTTCTTAAAATTGCTTCTCTTAGGTCAGTGAGGAATATGTTATAGTTAACAATGGTAAAATAGGAAAAATTAAATTTTAGACTGTTAATTTTGTTTTATAGCTAAAATAATATTGTAGTATTTGGTGTTTAAGAAGTTTAAGAAATTGAGGAATTAAAATTTACAGATTAAAAATTAGTTAGTTGAAATCATATAATCTAGGTACGAAAGTTTGCTGATGATGAGTGTAATACCTTGAAATAACGGTAAAAGTATGTGTGGCATCAAATTTATCAAAACCACAGTATGCAGTATGACAACTGTTACTGTCGAATACGTTTTTATTTTTTTACGAAAACTGCTTACTTATGCTGTTAATTCACGGAATATTTCTATGTCGTACACTATCTAGCAAGTCTACATTTCTTTATACCGTTTCAGTAAATGATTGTCATAATTCATAGAGGAATGCAGTAAATGAAACCATACGAAAGCGAAAAATTTAGACACATAGTAGGTATGTGTTAGATATGTATATATATCAGAATATTACATTAAAAGAAAATCAATCAATATCGCATTAACTGTCGCCTGTTATTTGTACTATCGTTTGTGGAAAGTAAAAATGATTTGTAGTGAAATGGTATATTTATAACAAATTGCTTCTAACCCCTATTTCCTGTAAATAAATATGTTTGTTTAAAATATTTACATAACTACAATATAATAGGCAATTAAAATCACACTTATTTTATTAAAAGTGTGTAAAAGTGTATTAATAAAACTAATTAATGGAAAAAAATAAAGTAGAATATTATACGTAAAACTCGATCGAAATATACTGTCGAAACGTCGTGGGAAGTTATAAGTCTCATTGGGTTTTATAGCCAAAATTCGTCCAACGAAATTAAATTTCTATTTTTTCTTAGGACTTATTGATGTAGAATGATTATGTTTTTAACTTACTACAATAGCAGCAGAAATTACTTATAAAATAGAATAAAAAGGAAATGAAATTAAATTTATTGCTAATAAATTTTCATGGAAATCCTTAAACCAAGTGTCTTCGGCAGAGTTTAAAAATATACCTACTTATCGTTAGTAAATTGTACAACTGATATCACCAGTAAAAATATGCATAAAGGTATTGTTTTTCTTCTTTTCTATATGTACCTAAAGCAGACGTAGTAGAGGATATTCTCAGCCATGAAAAATCAAGTTTGCATTTTTTGTGTCCTTCCCACACAAGTTTCCAAGTTATCAAGGTCAAAAAGAAATTCACAACCAAAGCATCCATTACATTTCCAGTAAAGTAAACCGATTAGCTCTTTTACCATCTCACATCAATGTTACATTATGCAGAAACAGTCGATGAATATAAAAACGGCAGCCTATCAGCTACTTTGTCTGGCATTGAACTCACTTTCATGTCGCAACATTCATTATTTTTGCCATTCATATACACACTCGCAGTCAATGTTTTCTGTGTTTTGCAGAGTCAACCACATTTTGTCATTAATAATTAAACCGAGGAAGTTGTTTTTATATCTTTGCGAAATTGTTTTATTAGGTTATTGTATGGTATAAAATGAATTTGTGATTAGAAATAAATAATCAATAAAAACGGTGCTATTTTCAAAACTTTTAGCATTATTTGGTTAGTTCCCGATGTCCCGAATAAGTCAGGGAACCTAGAAAACTCTAGAAATAATTTTGAATATGAATGTTACTGTTACCTTTAGAAGGTATTAAAAATGAATTTAAAAACATCGTGAACTGATAGTTTTATGATAACAGCTCAACTTTAATTTTCGGTTTAATTTATTACACTCACTAACAGTTTAATTATAGTTATACAGACAGTTATTTCTTTCAAATATTTGGCAATTTGTCAAATAGTATACCGTTTCGATTACTTTACCGGAATGAAATTAAGACTTACCTGTCGAACACAAAATTGAGTACCAGCATACCTGCTAGAGGAACTTAACTGAAAGTCGATGGTAAGCCAGCAGGTGTTTTGATTAAGACGTCGCACTAGCAACTGAAGTAAGTACCTGCAACATAACTGAAAGAGCGATTTGAGTTTGGTATGTTTTGCGGAAGGAAAAGCGAATGGTTCGTGGCCCCGTGGCCCATCGGAAACACTTGGCCCACTAAGGTTATTATCGGCCACTCTTCATTGATGATTCGGGAAAGGATTTCACCTATAGTCGACGGCATTATAACTAAGAACTTTCTCAAACTAAAATAGAATTATCTCGTCTTTCGTATAAAATGTAGGATTTGTTTTTACCCCACGACTTCATCCGCAGGAAAAAGAGGAGCCTGGTTCAGTTTGGACAATCACCTTTTCATATATGTAAAGTACATAGACATGTACAGCAACTATTGAACCATTTGAAGCCAATATGACAGACAATAATAAGAGATGCGTGGAATATTCACATTTGAAATACGTTGAAGATAAGATGTGATTGCGGTTTTTTATAAAAGAAAAGCAGTTGTAGTTTTTCAAATTTAACTAGACATAGGAGACCACTGAAAGACGTTGCACCCTGTATTTTTTATTTTTAGAACATTTAACGATATAAAATCTTATATAGTATTGCAAGAAGATATTAGTAATTGTTTTACGTGAAACTAATCTTTCTGCATTTTTCAATTGATCACATTCTATTTAAAATAATTAATAGTATTAATACTAATGGATAAGTTGATAACAAGGCTTGCACTTAATACATTTTATTATCTATGCTTTGAAATGAATCTTAGGGTTGGCATAGGATTTAGTTCTTCCTAATTGAACAAGGAAATTTTGATTAATTGTACTTATATTTAAAAATATAACTTTTGACTTTAAATAACGTTATTTCTTTCAATTATATTTCATTTTGATTAAGTTTATGAGAAATTCCTTCGCTAAAATTCCTCCGACTATACATATCGAAATGATACGAGAGATAAGTGAGCACTGACGTAGCTTTTACTTTTTGATTGTTGCAAAATGAATAAAAAAGTGGCGCACTGTAGGGTGCCCCGTATTTGATTGTAGCAGAGACTTCGTGTGGAGCCTGCAAGTTGTTC
>NW_020438915.1:349310-370671 GCF_000699045.2 Agrilus planipennis | reverse complement strand
GTGTTTAAGAAATTCAAGAAATTCAGGAATTAAAATTTTGTAGATTGAAAATTAGTTAGTTGAAATCATATAATTCAGGTACGAAATTTCCTGATGATGAGTGTAATACTTTGAAATAACGGTAAAAGTATGCAGTATGACAACTGTTACTGTCGAATACGTTTTTATTTTTTTACGAAAACTGCTTACTTATGCTGTTAATTCACGGAATATTTCTATGTCGTACACTATCTAGCAAGTCTACATTTCTTTATACCGTTTCAGTAAATGATTGTCATAATTCATAGAGGAATGCAGTAAATGAAACCATACGAAAGCGAAAAATTTAGACACATAGTAGGTATGTGTTAGATATGTATATATATCAGAATATTACATTAAAAGAAAATCAATCAATATCGCATTAACTGTCGCCTGTTATTTGTACTATCGTTTGTGGAAAGTAAAAATGATTTGTAGTGAAATGGTATATTTATAACAAATTGCTTCTAACCCCTATTTCCTGTAAATAAATATGTTTGTTTAAAATATTTACATAACTACAATATAATAGGCAATTAAAATCACACTTATTTTATTAAAAGTGTGTAAAAGTGTATTAATAAAACTAATTAATGGAAAAAAATAAAGTAAAATATAATTTTATCCGTAAAACTCAATCGAAATATACGGTCGAAACGTCGTGGGAAATCAATCAAGTTATAACTCTCATTGGGTTTTATAGGCGAAAATTCATCCAACGAATTTAAATTTCTATTTTTTCTTAGGACTTATTAAAGTAGAATGATTATGTTTTTAACTTACTACAATAGCAGCAGAAATTACTTATAAAATAGAATAAAAAGGAAATGAAATTAAATTTATTGCTAATAAATTTTCATGGAAATCCTTAAACCAAGTGTCTTCGGCAGAGTTTAAAAATATACCTACTTATCGTTAGTAAATTGTATAATTGATATCACCAGTAAAAATATGCATAAAGGTATTGTTTTTCTTCTTTTCTATATGTACCTAAAGCAGACGTAGTAGAGGATATTCTCAGCCATGAAAAATCAAGTTTGCATTTTTTGTGTCCTTCCCGCACAAGTTTCCAAGTTATCAAGGTCAAAAAGAAATTCACAACCAAAGCATCCATTACATTTCCAGTAAAGTAAACCGATTAGCTCTTTTACCATCTCACATCAATGTTACATTATGCAGAAACAGTCGATGAATATAAAAACGGCAGCCTATCAGCTACTTTGTCTGGCATTGAACTCACTTTCATGTCGCAACATTCATTATTTTTGCCATTCATATACACACTCGCAGTCAATGTTTTCTGTGTTTCGCAGAGTCAACCACATTTTGTCATTAATAATTAAACCGAGGAAGTTGTTTTTATATCTTTGCGAAATTGTTTTATTAGGTTATTGTATGGTATAAAATGAATTTGTGATTAGAAATAAATAATCAATAAAAACGGTGCTATTTTCAAAACTTTTAGCATTATTTGGTTAGTTCCCGATGTCCCGAATAAGTCAGGGAACCTAGAAAACTCTAGAAATAATTTTGAATATGAATGTTACTGTTACCTTTAGAAGGTATTAAAAATGAATTTAAAAACATCGTGAACTGATAGTTTTATGATAACAGCTCAACTTTAATTTTCGGTTTAATTTATTACACTCACTAACAGTTTAATTATAGTTATACAGACAGTTATTTCTTTCAAATATTTGGCAATTTGTCAAATAGTATACCGTTTCGATTACTTTACCGGAATGAAATTAAGACTTACCTGTCGAACACAAAATTGAGTACCAGCATACCTGCTAGAGGAACTTAACTGAAAGTCGATGGTAAGCCAGCAGGTGTTTTGATTAAGACGTCGCACTAGCAACTGAAGTAAGTACCTGCAACATAACTGAAAGAGCGATTTGAGTTTGGTATGTTTTGCGGAAGGAAAAGCGAATGGTTCGTGGCCCCGTGGCCCATCGGAAACACTTGGCCCACTAAGGTTATTATCGGCCACTCTTCATTGATGATTCGGGAAAGGATTTCACCTATAGTCGACGGCATTATAACTAAGAACTTTCTCAAACTAAAATAGAATTATCTCGTCTTTCGTATAAAATGTAGGATTTGTTTTTACCCCACGACTTCATCCGCAGGAAAAAGAGGAGCCTGGTTCAGTTTGGACAATCACCTTTTCATATATGTAAAGTACATAGACATGTACAGCAACTATTGAACCATTTGAAGCCAATATGACAGACAATAATAAGAGATGCGTGGAATATTCACATTTGAAATACGTTGAAGATAAGATGTGATTGCGGTTTTTTATAAAAGAAAAGCAGTTGTAGTTTTTCAAATTTAACTAGACATAGGAGACCACTGAAAGACGTTGCACCCTGTATTTTTTATTTTTAGAACATTTAACGATATAAAATCTTATATAGTATTGCAAGAAGATATTAGTAATTGTTTTACGTGAAACTAATCTTTCTGCATTTTTCAATTGATCACATTCTATTTAAAATAATTAATAGTATTAATACTAATGGATAAGTTGATAACAAGGCTTGCACTTAATACATTTTATTATCTATGCTTTGAAATGAATCTTAGGGTTGGCATAGGATTTAGTTCTTCCTAATTGAACAAGGAAATTTTGATTAATTGTACTTATATTTAAAAATATAACTTTTGACTTTAAATAACGTTATTTCTTTCAATTATATTTCATTTTGATTAAGTTTATGAGAAATTCCTTCGCTAAAATTCCTCCGACTATACATATCGAAATGATACGAGAGATAAGTGAGCACTGACGTAGCTTTTACTTTTTGATTGTTGCAAAATGAATAAAAAAGTGGCGCACTGTAGGGTGCCCCGTATTTGATTGTAGCAGAGACTTCGTGTGGAGCCTGCAAGTTGTTCCACTTTCTGTAGACGGGGTACATATATATATATTGTATTGATTTGACATTTCCTTGACGAAATTTAATTAAAAATTATATACGTCAAAAGTCAGTGTCTTTATGATTTTCATTTTCTAAAAAGAAAACCAAAACCAAAAGCTTGTGCAGTGATTTGACCGTGGGAGGAAAATTTTCAACATTGCTACAGAATTTTTATTGAACGTCAACGTACTTAGAACTAACAAGTGACTTTTGAAAAGTCCTAACGATGTCTTATACAAACTTTCTATGTAGACCATTCGGGCAATTTCTATAACTTTCGGAAAACGTTTTCCGCGAGTTTACTTTTCCATTACATCCAATTTATTGAAATCAACCATAATTTATAACGATTTATAGTTGATGGAAACCTAAAACTAACTTAAAGTTTTACATGATAATAAAAAATTAACATGAAATAAAACTTCCTGAAGAAATCCTTGTTGCTGCAAGCGAATAAATTATCCATAGCTAAGCATTAGTGACGCATGAAACCCGTTTATAACAATTATTACTAGCAAGGTATAGTTGACCCTTTGAATCGACTGCTTCTATCTATTCGTACTTTCTACGTGGTTAATGTGAATTTTAATTGTGTAAAGTTTAAGAATACAATTATTCTAAAGCGTGAGAATTTGCATTCGTTGCAGTGAAATGTAGGTTGTTAGAACGGCACTTTCCAGATATATAGGAGCAAAGGTCATGTCTTACCGGAACACACTAATGTGTCGAATAAAACCAGAAATTAGATTTTTCATTATTAATAAAACATTTTGTTGTTCCTCTGAATGTACTGATATGATTTTTAGGCTTTTTGCAAAAAAATTCTTTTGTTTCCTCTTTATGACCGAAAAATGTAAAATTTAGGCAGAGAATTTTTTAAATATTACAAGAAAAATTAAATGATGTCCTTTGAATGGCATAACCCCCAATTCAGTCACAATTCGATTATCCTTTTCCCCTGTACGGGTGGACGTCCCTTATGGATCATCCTTAATTGATACGTAAATCCAAAACAAAAATAGTATAAGCCATTTCTAAGGCAAAATTTCAAAAGATTTCTTCGAAAAAATCGATAAAACAAACTAGTTTCAATGCATTTCTGCATTGAATTGTTAATTTTATGAGTAAAGGCGGCGTGAACTTGATTGTTGCATTGAAATGACATTTAAATAGATAAAGCGGTAATTGATAAAAGCGAAAGAACACAGCAATTTTCCACTGATTTCCATACAATAACTTTACCGTAACCAATGGACACTAGTTCGCTAGAGGGCAGCACTTGCAACGGGAAAATTCGCTCCTTCCTTTTCCGAGCTGGCCATCGATTTTCACAATGTCTTGCGCGAAGTGCGCGTTCAAAATCACATTTACTTCCCGTCTTTCCTCTAACACACATATCAAAATAAGCTTCAACAATAACGAACCACAAAGCATATCGTTCCGTTAAATCCTCTCTGTTGTCTTAATTATACAATAATTAACAAGTCGCAGTGATCAACTTATCAATAGCGAGACATTAATCGCGACCGAGTATGAGCTCGAACGTACGGTTATTGAAAATCATCCCATTATTGTCGTGATGGTTAAGTTGAATGAACTCGAACGTATAAAAACTTTAGGCTACGCTCGTGGTGTTGTATTTGAATATAGTGCAGTGTAGAACTAGCCTTAACGATGATTTTATTGGACATATAAGAATCATGTTGAGGACTAACAGGGGGCCGGGTCCCCCTATACTATTTTTGTTTTGGATTTCTCTGCTTGTGGTGCCCCCCTCTGTCGTAGCTGACAAGAACAAATACTGTAAGTATAGACGTACTTAAAATAAAAAAATGTGGAATTTTCTTTGAACGCGTTTTCTCCCTATTTTTGAAAGATATAGATATTGTATTTATTCGTATGTGGTTGGGTTTCTTGTTAATTTATAATTACATATGTTACCTGTACTCAGCTTTCAATGTTCTCTCATAAAGAAAAATTTAAATTTTCATAAAGATAAGGTTTATTTATAAGAAAATTTGTGAGTTAAAATAGATGGTTCTTTTCTCTGCTTTGAATATTTCCTAGCAGTTCAAATGACAAGTACAAAATAGTTGATTCAGCTTCTAGTGTGTGTGAATATTATGTCAGTGATTTTAATAAAACTAGTAGGCTGGTTTTTAATAATTTTATTGACAAGTTATGGATTTTTATTGAGTGTTGTTTATTTATAAATGTTATTCGTGAAATTCTTTCATTCGTTTGTTAATTGTCCTTTCCGAAGCGGGAAAGAACTGCAACAAATGTTTCCATTGTTTTTTGCACAAAATCAAACAAGTAGTGATCGTTTTAGACCGATACGAATAGAGGTACGGGGCCACCGTCAAACCTTGATGAACTCCAAAATACTGGCCTTTTTTAAGCACTTCAATGACTTCAGAATCGCGAGTACCGTCGTCGGCAAGAACTTCGACCACTCCAGCGTGTACAAAATACATACATTCATTATAGGTGCCTTTGAAAACAATAAAATCGCCGGGATAATAGAAGGTGCACACAAAAAAGGAAACAAGTTGTCTATTGAAATCGACATGGCATTGTCTGAATATGTAGTGTTGGAAAATGTGATGGCCGTACGCGGCGTTCATCACCAGCTCTCTATGATACGGCGATATTTCGGAAAAAACTGAAATCATTTTAAAGCCTTTCTGTTTCCTCCACAACAGTTGCATGTAACGGAGTATCCGGTTTCTGAGACCTTCCGAAATGTTTTCTCCGTCGCAAAGGGCAAGAATTTTCTCCGTTACCAAATAATGGTTTGTGAAAAGGGCGAAACTTCTTTGGGCGGCAGCACAAACCTGTGCCATGAACGTGCTGTGCACTATCAACATTAGAAATATTATGGGAATGCTGAGACCAAGTAGATAATTGCTGTTTGGATGAAAAATTTGGTGAATCTTCTTCGACGTCATTGCTGTCACGTAATTTAAATTGTCTAAATAAAAATTAATTTTTTGATTGAACGTGTTTTCTTCTAAATTAACAACGTTAAATTCCATATTTACAAACGTTACTCCGCAGTAGATTTGCATTTTTACAAAAGTATTGGCGAGTATGTGTATGGCCAAGTTGACCCAAGCGGTCGAATATAAAAAGAGAGTACGATGAAGTGAGTTCAGCGTCTTGTATTCGTTATCGTTGAAATAATGGTACACATGTTGAATTCGTGCGTTTTTAAAAAGCCTCAAGATACAAAACGCTTTATATCTTCCTGCAACAGAACCAGGAGCAATCAGGGGAATCACGTCTAACGGAACAACAGCCAGGATATCCGCAATAAAAAAATACTTGGATCGCCAAACCCTTTTCCAGATGTATTTGTAATCGTCGACGTAGTAACCGAGTTTGTCTTTGTAAGCGACAAGTATTATGAAGAAGTTAAGAAAGTGTAGAATGTCGGTGGCAAATAAAATGTATAATTCGGGAGTTTCAACGATCTCCACGGAACAACAGTATATATTGAACACGACGCCTAAATAGCAGACAAAAATTAAATGGAAACACCTCCATACCTTCCGAAAATTATAAACAAATGGATTTTTACGAGTGTACGAATATTTCTGCAAACGTTTTGTCTCCACCGGTGGTACGAAGCGTCCTTTCAAAAAGTCTATATGTATCGCAGTGAGGTTGCGAAACAATCTTTTACATCCCGGATGCTCGCCCAATATATTATGAAAGAGTGTTGTTTTTATAGATAAAAATTCTACATTTTCGGAGGCTATTATAGCTATAGATTGTCTTGCGTTTTCGTACGTATCCAAATTACCAAACATCGATCCCATGTATAATTTTGTCAGTATCGATCCATCAGGCCCCACCACCTCAACCGAACCATCCAAAAGAAAGTATACGTTCGACACAATGTCATTAATTGCTGCTATGAAACAACCCTTGATCGCCACGTCGTGGGTAAGGTGAATGCATAGATCGCGAAAGAAAATTACGCTCTCCTCTGATGATAATATTGAATATTCTTGCAGAATTTTCCCATACATATCGTAGAAAATGTCTTTCTTAATGCACAACGGGAAATTATCGAACACGCTCCGTCTCGGCAATCCCTTCTTTCTGTGCCATTTAAGATTGAAATGTCTGAAAACCTGATTCTGCAAAAGCGGTCTGATATGTTCTTTGCGCATAATTCTTTTGACCAAAGTCAGAATTGTATTGTGTCGTAAATAACGATTACCTATTGCTAAATGCTCATTTACAACAGTTGAAAACATGAATGCCAACGTAAAAAAGCTTGTCACCATGATAAAACTGACTATAGTAGCTGACGACATATCTGCTAGGCGAAGTTTGAGGGCTCCGCAACTAGTGAAGGATACAGTTGCCAAATAGAGACCGTAGAGCTGAACATGTTCGGGAGTCAAAGGTCTTTTGCTGGTCACGCTTGTAATCCAAGTGTCCGTTTTGCAAACAACTTCAGAAGTGTATTCGGCACTTTCTCCTATATTTTTTCCAAAATGACAAGCCTGTCGTACCAAGCAATTTCCCAGTATAATACAAAAACTAAGGAATGGTGGAATGAACTTGACATTGGCGAGAAATGAACTGATCCTGAGGCCGTGATTTTTGGCATAACTGATAACGCCAGCGTATCTGTACGATTGCAACAGCAAAAGATAAACGTAGAAATAATAGTTTTCGCGAGGAAACAGCCAATAGAAAGGGGCGGTTCCGATAAAATCGGTAACGAACGAATGACTTAGATAATGTGAGGCTGTTTTCAGCGGATGGGAAACCAATATACCTTCGTCGTTGTAATAACAAACGTGCAATCTTAAATACATGTCCAGGAACGGGAACAGGTCAAGAGTGAAGGCCAAATACTGTCCCGATAACGGATTCGTAGATGAAAAATAAAAGCAATGCCACAAAAGACTCACCAGAAAGAAGAAGCATCTTGATGTCTCCCAAATTATCAGAAATTTACCGTCTGGTAGAAACGTATATCGCAAAAGAAAGTACTGAATCCAACCCCACGACGATCTGTCGAACGGTACGTAATACTCGTATTCTTCCGGGGAACCGATGGGCAAATTGTATCCAAAAGAATTTACTGATGGCGTTTTTGGCGGCGCGCTTTCTATCAGTTCCCGAACAAGATCCACTGTGTACCTGCTTCTCATATTACGAAGTTTAGCCGCGATCTGCAGATCGTTCATTATTTTCGTGAAACGAGAAAAATCTCCAGGGTATTTGGTGTTTACAAGTTTCCAAGTTTTAGTGCTTATTTCCAGAAAAATGACAGTGCTTGCGCTAATGTAACTGTTCACAACGTTGACATTCAACCACGTTTCCAAAAACAACAAATGATCTCCGGGCGCGTAAAGTCTATCGTCTAGAACGTCATTTTCGCTAACCTTTTTTATGTAACCTCTCAAGATAAAAATTGACGCGTTACACATTTGACCTGAATAAACTAGAGCTTCGCGATCTGGGAGACTTTTTACCGAGGCATTTGCACAAATTTCTCGTAACGCTTCGCTAGATATGTTTCTAAACAATGGATTCTTAAGGAGCTTCTGATAAAACATGTGCGTCTTGTACAACGTTCTAACATTATCGGGGTACAGTGGAAGATTATGCAGAAGATCGTTCCCGTTAGCAATATGCCAATTGGTAATCAAAAGACGATTCAAACGACGCCGAAGACCATCCGAAAAGTTATATTTTTTCGAAAAGTAATGAATTTCGTTGATAAACATCTTGTAGTTGATTTTGGAAAATTCTTGTAAAATGTGTATCGCGCAAAGGTGCGAGAATGCTATGAGGAATAAGAATAGCGATATGAGCCGTAACAGAGCAGAAAATTGCGGGCTGTTTTCCAAAACATGAATTTTGCCTAATATACCGTTATTTGCGACGATCGTTTCTGTTGCAAAAAAATACCAAAACATAGTGGTATCTTCCTCGTCAGTGGCTCCGATCATATCTCCTACCAGAAAAGCGACGCAAGCGCAACAAAAATACAGTGCAAGAAAAATTACAATGTGAATAAAGTAAGTCCAGGCCAATGATTCTGTCGAAGACCTTTTCTGTCTCTCCTTAAAAAAAAGGTAAATTCGCCACAATTTCAAGCATCTGTTTCCTTTGATAAGAGTGACGTTTCTATCTGTCATTTTGTGATCGAAAATACAAAGGAATATTTCGGTGGGAAATGCCGCAAATAAAGCGAGATAAAATCTCGCGTGTCTTACATGGTAACTGATTATATCTTTCATTCTTACCAGATAGTTGTCGTTATGTTTGACAACTGTACTGAGTAAAATATAAGTATCGAAAACGTATAAAACCGTTATAAATTCGCTAAATCGTTTCATCCAATAAGGAACGGTGGCCAGTCCGAAACCATAAAAAAGGAAGAAAGCTGTAAATAATATTGCCAGTATGATGATGGCAATGTCCCAAACTGTCTTAATCACATTCTTTGATGTTATTATCCACGGGAATGTCGTGCTTTTGAATACCGAGTCGTCACTCATCGCAGTCCTGTCGGCAATCACAAGCATGTCCAAGTTTTCCGCAGTGAATTGCATATCCTTGAACCTTTCCATCGAAAAGTCCATTGCTAAAAACAAGTTTTGAATTGTATGTTTTGACGATGTTATTTCATCTTTCATCATTAAACTGTGCAATGTTAACTTCAACCACATAATACTGTTCTGGTCTAAAGTGGTCGATGTACTCAGTTTTTGATTGGCCAGCGTCGCCAATTGTTTAAGCTTTCTGGCCCTATCGATTCTTTTATTTATGGCGGCGTTAACCTTCCCGTAATTTTCTGGAAATTTAACTGAACATTTTTCGAACTCTTTCCTTTCCAGTAAGTAAATAATACAGTACGTTTCGCATCTGACAGTTGTGATCGATTTAGTATTTACAACGAGGCTCGATTCACCAAGAATAGTGCCTTCCGTAAAGGTCATGAGAGCCGTGTCTTCGTCCCATTTTGACATAACTTTGATCTTACCACTTGCCAGATATATCATTTTGTTCTTAATTGTGTTCCTTCGAAAAATGACTTGGCCTGCAAATAAATGCTCGTGCTTTACCATCGAGGCTAGTACTCTGAGAAAAGCGAAATCCATTTTCCTAAACACCTTAGAATGCTTAAACAATGGACAGTTGATATCCAAAAAGAGATCTTTCTGCATCGAGCTTGCTATTACATCTGAAAAGTTCATATCAACGTCCAAATACCCCTGCCTGTGAACCCATATTGTTTGATAAACATCTTTGAACGTGTCGTGTAGATCTTGCGTACTTGACAAATACTTCCATCGAACGTCAAAAAACTTCTTGATGGTCAAAAAGACATATTTCTTTTTGAGAACGGCTTTCAGTTTTGTCAAAACGAGAGCCAATGAATAAACTGTGAAGTATGCAAAACCAATGAACATTGCTAACGTTATGTACAAATGAAGAAAAGTATCTCCGCCCTCGATTACAGCGAACATTGTAACCAAACTGATACATGTTGAGCCCAGTTTAGTTACAGCCGATGTCAATTCGCTAGGCGGGCCTGGCCATTGATACTTTAAAATGGTATAACCCGCGGAAATTGATGTACACATGCTGAGGGCAATAAAGAAAAAGGCGTTCAAGTACAGGGCAGCTATGTGATTCACGCCGACCGTCTCTCTAAAGTCGGCAAACAGGTAGAGTAACCTGATAATTCTTAAAATTTCGTTCATTTGAAGGAAGGAGGGTAAGTACTGACTCTTGTGGGCAATCGAACTTGGAAAGAAAACAGCTAACGGTATACATGAGAGAAAGTCGCATACCAATACCGAATTTGGCAGAAAAAGGTTTAACGATGTACTTCTTTGGGTACGATGTATTTTAGCCATGGTGTGCAATAATGTGTCCAGAAAGTACAGAAGACACAGGTAAGCATACGTCACTGAAACATAACAATATAAATCGAAATACTTGTTAATCACAAACAACGAACTTACATATATTGGATTTGTAATAATGTTCGTCTGGATCGAATTTTAGTATTGACACGGAAGCGATAATAAGTAGAATTCTTACAGTGACAAGTGCCATCAAGACAACTCTCCAAACAGGATCGAATGGAATGTGAAGTATTTTTCTCCATCCTTCGTCCTTTTTGTCCTTGGTGGTTGTGGGTTCTTCTGTATAATTAAGGTATATTTTGTCCCATTCATCAGACGATAATGAATGACTATCGACAGTTTTATTTGCCGATAACTCTTCCAACATGATACTCATCCTCTCTATTGATAAAATAAGTATTAACGTTACACGAATCGCCTTCAATTTTTGTAAATAGTTACGGATTTGCCATGGAGTTGAGTTTGTTTGAACAGCCACAAATCTCTAGATCAGAGAATTACATTTTTTATGAAAATTCGGGCTCCCTTAGGAAAATTAATATATTTAGTATATTCTAAGGGTTGCTAAATCTTTTAAAATTAGTTTGCGAATACGTGTTTTGCAAGATATACAAACAGAAAAAGAACGACATATATACAAAAAAAAGAAGAAAATACATACGACGATCACAAACATATATACATGAAGAAACCTGAATGGACTATAATGCTAGAGCTCCCTCTCCCTTATCGCTGGTAGGTGAAGTGTCGGAGTTAGCCAAATAGTAAACAAAAGAAAAAACAAAAGAAAACTTTGATGGTTGCCATTGGTCGGTGGAATATCAGAGATGATCTCTGCTTAAAAAAAAAATTTTTGGGTGTTTCATTCCCACCAGCCAGTAATGCTGGTGGGCGGGCAGTCCCTCCGGACTACGCTGGAAGGTAGGGCGGAAGGCCCTCTTCAGTCTCCTTTCAGGAATCGTGGGAATGGGTGGTTGGTGGTTCGGGTGAGAAAGATGAGACGGATGAAATGAAGACAGAAGAGAATGAAAGATTATCTGTAGAATATTACTGCCTCAGCATTTGTCTAAGTGATTCAAGGAAACCACAGAAAAGCTTGGATAGATGCAGACGTACCGAAAATCGAACCGGCTTCCTCCCGGATGTTAAACCTCGGTCTTTGCTCATTCCGGGACCGGTATTTATACCACCTTGGGGTAGCAAAAAGGGGTGGAAAATAGAGGAGTTGACGGTGGAGTAATGAAATAGGGTAAAATTGGTAAACAAGAAACGAATACAGGATAACAGGTACTTAAGGGCAAAAAACGGACAGGTTGATTGTGGATAGGTAGGCATACCGGTCGTTAGAGGAAGTGTATATGTTTTTTGGGAATAAATGTTGCATGTACTTTTCGGCCAGGTACAACAAGGGAAAGAAACTTAGTTTCTTTGACTTTGTGACATACGAACTGTGCTGTTCTTCCTTCAGCTATCATAAGTAAAGGGTAGATGATTATAAAGTAATTATTTAGATACCTACTAAGCTCTGTCTCTTACTTCTACATTGAAAAAGAATAAAAACCAATCAATGTAGTTAGTATATGTACATAAATATGTATAAGGATAGGCGGTGGTGATGATGATAGGAACATATTACATCATTTTCGCCCTTATGCGTTCGTTTGTTTCTTTTTCAGTCGTTTTCCTGCAAACGTAAATCAATATTTAATATATCTATTGACATTTTAGTATCAGTCGTGCATGAAAAATGGAGGGCAATGAACTCGGGGCGCCCCCTGTGTTCCACAAAAACCTTCCCGTTATTAAACAAACGACAAAGCTAACGACGGCATTGTCAGCGGGCAGTGGGGTAACGTGGCAGTACATCGGAAGTACGCACATACGTATTGTTCATCTTCACTAAATTACTAACACAGTGGGCAAAACTAATAAAGGAAAATGGGAACGTCGCATTAGGTCGACGGAAAAATCGGAAAAATTTAATGTGTCCTAGTGGGATTGATCATTATTTTGAATTTTGCCTTGTAACTGAACAGCTGATGATACAATATTCTTGAATTAACTGACCACTACAATCTCTCAGTAAAGGATAAAAGGACTTCTCAAGCCTTCTTTCGATATCCAGCACGTCATTAATTAACCAGAATTTTTAATTAAAGTTTGTTCTTTGTCGTATCCGAGGTCGAACTTAAAAACTGCTATAAGAATAGTTTGGTTTAAATGTCTATATTCGGTATGACAGAAACATTCTTATCTTAATAGTATAACGTTTAGAGTATGTACCATGCCCACTTGAACGGCTCCAACTCGCCAATTCGATAATTCAACAGTTATTATGAATTACAATAAATATTTGTAACATAAACCATCTGTTTGTTTTTGTGTTACCTATGAGATTGTTGTGAAAATATCGGCAAGTATGTGATGAACTGTGTGAAAAAATTATAATGTTATATAGTGTGATGCATCTTGTGTGTTCTAAAGATTGCTGGAGGCGGTGGTGAAAGGGCCAGTATTTGTGACTTTGGTGTCCAAGTAATGGGAGGAGGACTTTCTACTTTGGGTTGCGTAATATCATTCACAAAAGCGACACTGCAGGGGGTTGTTTACAGTAGGGATGAGAGTTAAGGTGAAGGGGTGTATAAAATTGAAAGGGAGAGAGAGAGAAATCGAGATAAGGGAACGAGAACGAGTGGAGTGAGTTCCTAGTCTCGACGACTGACTGCAAGCTGCAAGGTTTAGATCAAAAGCTCCAGCCATGTATGCAGAGGTTTATTTCTGAACTTATCGCAGACACGAGAAATATTCGCCAAAGTTATGAATTCTGCACAAAGCTTCCCAACTGAGGACTCGTGAAGAATGCCGTAATTAAACGGACGATCTCTTAACTCTTTGTTGAAGATAGTTTACCTCAACAGAACTATTATAACGTGGCTTCGGGGAAAGGAAAATTGTTGGAGTATTTTCACGTCGTATAGCTCGCATGCGGTAGTTTCTTCCGTTCGAGTTCAAAAGTTTTCTTAACGACACCACTCGGATCATTATTATTTTCGTACAACATACACTCAGCTCTATTTTAAAATGCAATTTATTTCGAATTCCCCTTGTAGCCTCCACTAAGTTGCTTTTTCTTCCCAACAGCTATAACAATCAACTTAACTATATGTATATCCGCTAGTTATTGAGTAAATACATATGTGTCTAACTAGCTCTTTATGACTTTCGGCTCTCACATTACGTACATTACCTCTAATTCTATTTGCATATCGCTTGTCTACCAATATTTTTATGAATTTTCATTTCCATTTTCTGTTTTATTTAAATCTAGTTGCTGTCAATACATATACCTATAGAAATAATAAATTCTCAAACTTTTTTCTTTTTACCATATGCAAAATTGAGAAACTTAAAAAACGGAAAATCATTGAAATTCATTCATGGGTTCCTNTCTACCAATATTTTTATGAATTTTCATTTCCATTTTCTGTTTTATTTAAATCTAGTTGCTGTCAATACATATACCTATAGAAATAATAAATTCTCAAACTTTTTTCTTTTTACCATATGCAAAATTGAGAAACTTAAAAAACGGAAAATCATTGAAATTCATTCATGGGTTCCTGGTTATCATTATCAGTTATTTTACTTGTTCGTTTTGAATTTCCCTTCAATCCCTATTTTAACGTTGGCATCTAGTTACGTCAACCCACACGTAGAAGTTTGATCGATTCATACTATTGTCACCTCTGAAGTGAAGACGTTAGGCATAAAGTCATAATACGTAGTGGGTCGCATCACATATTAAATTAAGTTTTTCAAGGTTTACCGTTCTAGTAGGTACATTAGTCAATCATGAATGCATATCAGGTGATGTATATATTCCAAATAAATAGAAATTTGAATTGTTTTGGAAACATTTATATTAAGAGTACACGTACGGATAAATATTATAATATAAATGTTATCGGAAATGAAAATGAAATCTAGGAATTGTATACAATTCCTATGAAATTAATACAATTCCGAGGTTATTTAGGAAATGTATAAAATATTGTTTCAATGATTTTTTAATATACATATATCCTGGGAAATATATACATTGCCTAGGAATTGTATGGAATTCCGATATTGTACTAGGAAATATATGAAATTAATATTTATAAAATAACAATATTTTATACATTTCCTAAATAGCCTCGGAATTGTATACATTTCCTAGGGATTGCATACAATTCCTACATTTCATACATTTCCGGTTACATAAACATTTAAAAGATATGTGGTTTCCCCAAAATTAATAATGTGCAGTCTAATACAATTTGTGGTGCATTCCAATTGTGTAACACTTGTTATAACAAACTGTATTCCTAATACGTGAGGTTTACAGGATTGCTTGTAATGTTTCGGAGGTTCAAAGACCTGTGAAACAGCATTATTATTAGACTCAATGCATCGATATTTTTCAATTATCGAATATTTATCATTGGTCTTTATTTAGATTTAGTTTTCTGACTTAGCAAGAGGCCTACAGCAAACTTCGACCTTAGACGCCGATCTACCGTCGGATCTATCGCTCGACGATTTTATTTTTCCTGGCATGGGTCCTATATGCACAACCCTAGTAGTATTTTCAATACCAAAAAATAAATGATTTTTCTTAAAGTAGATACACGCATGTGTTATAAGACACTTTGTTGGTGAAATTAAGTTGCCGTCATGTTTGTTTAGAGGGCGTCTTGAAAAGCTTTTCGTTCACTCCAAGACAAAATTGGGAAGTACCTAAAAAGTCACCGTCGTACTACTGTAATGACGCGTCGCAGTTTTCTTTTTACTTGTATAATACAGAGATTGAAAGAAGTGAAGCTCTGATACTGCTACTACTACTAACTAGTACATACACTACACCCTCACTCTCTGCTGCATCCTCAAGAACGAACGAAGCTCATGTCTGTCGAGATTTCCAACTTAATTTGAAATAAGAACCAACCTCGACACTCCAATCTTGGCAACAGATCGTGCCTGTTATTGCGAAGTTGCTTCCTCTGACAACAACCTCTGACTTTCTTTCGCCCTTTCCCTGCAAGTGCAATATTTCACAAAACACATTTAAAGTTTAACCGGCAAATCCTCGTAATTCGGACTTTCGTGATACTGTTGTGGAAAATTAATGGGAAACTTATTATGAATACGTAAACGAACCAATCTAAAGTGACCATTTTTTTGCAAAACATTAGCTCCTAATCACTATGCAACAAATGAATTAAATTGTAAAAATTGTGAAAATTATAACACAAGTGGACCTCGCTGGAGCATACGTAATCCCAAAATGTAGCATCGTGCTACAGATGGCGTTTACTGCGCCATTTGTTGTATTTTCAATTATAATACTGTTTGAGTGAAAAGGCTTTTAATAAAAAAATTACCCTTTGTTTAGTCTCAGTAAGTCAGCGTCCTCACTGGGTTTCTAAATATCCTAAACGGGGGTTCCTTTCGAGAAGTCGTTTTTAATTAAATCCTAAACTTTCGTTAGCAATTCCTATTTTCTGGTTTACTATGAATTTTCATCGACAAAGTCAGTCATATAATATACAAAAAAAGGAAACTGTAAACACTATTATGAAATGCTACAGCCATAGCAGTAATTTAATATCTAATACATGAGGATATGTAAGTATCCTGTAAGTTATTCGATATTAATCAACCATACAAATATGATGCGGATATGAAATTGTTTCACACTTTAAAAGAGAGTTATTTTTTCCATTAGTTTGTTATGTAACTATACAAAGAAGTTAGATATAAACCTTTTAGCATGTTAATGGCATTTGTTAATTGTAATCAAAAACATTCTTGAAATAAATACATAATTCCGACTAAATAAATGTTTAAATAAAAGTACAACCTCTATCGGGTGCAAATAAGTGAACACATATTTTTCTTGTATTTTTTTAAGGGAAAAGCACAGTATGAATCACATATTGTTAAGAAAATTAGTTTTTCATCTTGGGAAATAATGGAATTTTTTTCGGTGCTCTAACAGCTTCGTATCGATTTCTTGCATTGTAGGTCGAGCCTTTAGTTCGTACATGAGAAAGCGTTCAGTTACGACGTCGATTTGGTTTAAGACTTCTTACCCTCAAATTCAACAGAAGTTTGCCCTAAAAACCTCGAAAGTTTCTACACCTTCGTACATGTATGTATTATAAGAAGGCCTTTAAGAAATCTCTAATAGTTTTTCCATTAGAAGTGAAATGGAAATTAATATTTTTAAAGGTCTTTGTGGTTATTCGTCCCGTAGGAAAAATTTCCATTCTATTTCCATTAAAAAAATGTCATTTAATTACCACTGATAATAATTAATGGTAATAAATGGAGAATTGCCAATGGGATGAATGGAATTTCCACTAGAATTCTNAATTTTAATCACGCTTGCATATTCATTTTTGCTGAATTATTACTATTTGTTGCAAGATGGAGAATATCTATCTGGTAGCCGAACGTATAAAAACCGAACTGGTAATAAATGGAGAATTGCCAATGGGATGAATGGAATTTCCACTAGAATTCTCGAACTCAATGGGACTTCCGTTGCTGAACGCAATGGAACGAATGGGATTTCCCTTGCGTTCCATTGGAACTTCCATTCCTCAACCCAATGGAAATCCTAGTGTCAATTCTTTATTTGTTACTTTTAATTATTGCTAGTGGTAATTAAATGAAATTATTTTTAATCAAGATGAAATATGAGGAAAATATTAATTACATGACAATTATTATTCCAAATAATGTCTTGTTTATTAATTTTACAACTTGCTGTGACGATCAGCACGTTTTCCTCATTTTTTTAAATAAATTTTAATCATCTCAAACCAGATCTTCTCCATTTTTAGGTACCCAATTGTTTTTNATTTTAATCATCTCAAACCAGATCTTTTCCATTTTTAGGTATCTACCCAATTGTTTTCCCATTTAATGGTTTTAAATAGAATTTATAAATTTTGCATTGGTTCCCATTGAAAATCAATGGAAATTTTTCCTATGTAAATATTAATGGAATTATTTTAAATGGAAACAATTATTTTTCCATTTATGCCAAATGGTTTTCAATGGAATTTACAAATTTTCCATTGATTCCTATTGAAGTAGGTAATCATTTTAGTATCTTTACGTATTTACTCGGGTTTACTTTTCTTTTACTTCCAAATATACAGTAGTTACATTTATCAATTTATTACAATGACAATAAAATAATTCGAAGTGGTTTGTATTCTGTCGAAACTGCCAGGCGCGGATCGCGATTTCTATCTTTGTGGATCTCATCAGTCCGACAGAACACAGACCAACATTTACCAGCTGCCTGCGACGCGCTGATGAGATCCGAAAAGATCGAAATCGCGATCCGCGTCTGGCGGTTTCGACAGAATACAGACCACTTCGAATTATTTTATTCGATTACGGTAACGTGCCTATCACGTTGAGGTTAGCTACGCCAGGATTCGTTTCAGCAAGGAGATATCCATATATTTAAATGGACCTTGTTGGAGCATACGTAATCCTAAAATGTAGCATCGTACTACAGATGGCGTTTACCGCGCCTTTTCCTCTGACTTTCCTTGTAATACTAAGAAAGCAGTTCTTACCATAGCTCTCATCCTCTGAACTTCCTTTAATTGGTAACTAATCTCTTCCTTTTGTACTACAAATATAAATTGACATATATATAATATATAATGTACAATAGGTGCTTATGTAAGAGTATTTCTAACTTTTGATTAAACGTTCTTAATAAATTTTACGATAATGAGATTTTAAAAGGATTAAGTAATAGCAAGAGGATAAATTAAAACCGGAAATAGAAATCGCCACTGTTCTACCGTCCCTTTAATAAATAATTAGAAGAAAGGGCTCAGTTAACTGATTTCGCCGCAAACAATTTCGTAGCGTTTACTAAACAATACAGTGAGAATATTCGGGAATCTAGCAAATTCCAGAGAGCAGCGGTAACGGACTGGTGGAGCCCTACTACAGCAATTACACGATGACCCTGGCCGACCGTGCTTGCAGAAAATCACGGACCTGCAGGTTAACCGGATACCCCAATCCTTTCAACTGTGCTATTAATTAAAGTCGAAAGTTGTTACCCTGAATGCGAAATAACAACTTACCAGAGGTACCAAAATTAAATGCAGAAAATGAATAATCCACAATGGAGCTGGAGATCCGATTAGGTTAGATTAGATTTTATAGTTTTGGTTTCGGTTTAATAACTTTACTATACATATAAGTAAAGATTGTTTAATATTAAAATGTTGTTGTTTGCTAAAATTAAAAATATTTTAGATCTGCACGTTTCTATTGGCTGCAGCTCTTTCAGTGTTTTCATATGTTTCTCCGAAATGTATATTTAATAAATTAAATGATTAAGTTAAAAGATGACAATAACTGCATCAACTCCATCGTAGAAGTTGTCATTTCAATATATGGATTTTCCTAGCAATAATCCTTTAATATAACAGATGAAATCAATGTTAAGAATGATTAAGATTATGTTGAAGATTGCAAAATTAAAATTTGATGTATTTAATCAGTTTCTTTTTAAATTTGAATTTTTTCATATAATCGTTGCAAGGGGCATGCAGTGTAAGGTCATATTTAAAGAAAGGTGTCATTTTTTTGACACTACAATCAGAAACTTAGGTAGATGTACTTTAGAGCGTTTGTAATAAACGTTTTCTAAAGAAAAAATTTTAGATGCGTTTATCATTTATAAATGTTGAAATACGTATTATCTAAAAATCAATATAATACGTTCCAATACGTATCTTCTAAGGGTCAAAAATTGCTTTATAGAAATAGATCACCATTTTGAATTTAATGTTCGTTAGCTACCATTTACTAACGTTAGTATAATTGTTTAGGCTTTGTGACAAATATACGCGCTGTATTTGCCTATACTTACATTCATTTATATATAGAGTTATGAAAGTGTAATATTTCATCATAACTCTGACTATTTTAAGATGGTTTACTTTAGGAAATTACAAACTTGAGTACGCGCTCATAAATTGTCAACTTTTCCAACTGAGACCTCATATACTGACGTGTAGTTAACATAAATTTTGGAGACGTTTCGATAGTACATTTTTGAATACTATTCGCAATATAGTCGGTAGGATCTACTTATTATGGAAAGCCTGGAATGTACGGGCGGGTGTTTTTTGGGAATATTAGCTGGAGCGAACCCTTATTTACATTTCGTAATGTATATCTATGTAAATATACGTTTGCCTTTGTTCGTTAGCGGCGAAGAAACTGGCGCATTTGTAAACTCTGGGACATTCGGCGGCAACGAGATAAGTAAAAAAAGGATGACTCTCCATTTTAATTAGGACGTGGGCATTAATTTTAATCACGCTTGCATATTCATTTTTGCTGAATTATTACTATTTGTTGCAAGATGGAGAATATCTATCTGGTAGCCGAACGTATAAAAACCGAACGTGATGATGGTTAATGAGACACTTTTATATTTTTGTAGGATTAATGATAATGACGGTTGTTATAATATTATATTTTAATGGATAGAACATCAAAACTATTTAAAATGTAAACGATATAATTACAAACATTTTTCACAAAACGTAAACTCGATAAGAATTATATTGAGATTTTGTTTGAATTGGGCGCCAATTTATCTCGTATTTAATCCAAAACAAATATTAGGTATTCTGTGGAAGAATAACATTGTTTGATATAGTATTATGTACATATATATTGTATAACAAGTGAGGATGAAGTACTTATATTTATTTATTAAAGATTTACTTATTATATTCGTAATAACCAAGGATCAAAAATTTATCTATTTATTCAATAAGAAGTTTAGGTACATTAAGACTATCATAACTTTTACTTCATAAATTAATTAATAATCAAAATAATTCTTATTACACGACGGTGAAATCTCAGAGGTTTTTTGGGCAATCACAAGCGCAATACGAAGGAAACTACTCGTCGGAATATTTGGTTTCATCATCATAAGGTCGTCAGTCCTAGGACTGGTTGGACACGCACCTCCACTCTTTTCTATCCTGAGCGAATCTTCGCATTTCCCTAAAACTAGAACAACCCACACCCTTAACTATTTACGAACAGTAATCTAATCTAGGTCTACCTCTACCCCTCCTAACTCCCGTTTCTATCTCTAATATGTCTTTGACTACACCTTCATTCCTGAGAAGGTGTCTTACCAACCTATCTTACCTATTTCTTATTGACTTCCTTAGAGTCCTCTGTTCTCCTATTCTTCCTAATACCTCTTAATTTTTAACCTTCTCTACCCTCGGTATCCTCATCATTCGCCTGTAACACCACAATCCGAACGCTTCTAATCTTTTCTTTTCCGCCGCGCCCACTGTCTATGTTCCACACTCATACAGCGCCGTGCTCCAAACATTCACCTTTAACAATCTTTTTAGATTTTTTAAATTAACCGACTTGACT
>NW_020438915.1:322795-348081 GCF_000699045.2 Agrilus planipennis | reverse complement strand
CTAACCTAACCTAACCTACCCTATTGATAAAGTTATTTAAATAATGTTTTATATAACTTTCTCAATATTTTTATGTATTTTTCATTAGTTTTACCTTTGAATATTGTTTATGAATGACTATATAAATATTTACATGACTAGAAATGTATAAAAATTGGCATATTTATTAACTTTGAACCCACATAACTTTTTACGGGGGTGAGACCGCCAAAAACATTTTAATGTATAGTAGTGGGGAAGACCTCCTCTTTCGATCCCCCCCCACCCCCACCCCGAAGGGGGGCCATCATCTAGACTTTTACCATGGTTTGTTCTTAGAACTTTTTTTTAATTTTGTTTATATAATTTTTTTTTTAATTAATCATGCCCAGATTTGGTTTAATTCAAAAGAGTAAGTATATTTATCTGACGATTAAAAAGTTGATTTTGAATAGTGTGTGATAGTATCAATATTTGGTTGTTGTGGTGTACAACAAAAACAAATTGAGGACGTGTTAATTTGACACCGAATTTGTATCTCATTCCGCACGGTTTTCGGTCTGACTCGCAGCAGTGAATAATTACATTATTTCCGAGTTGAAATTAATTGAATCCACGAGAGCATACTAGATAACGACTTGGTGGATATTGTAACCGTTAGACGGAACCTCCAGCAACGAAAATTGATCATTCCGCCAGTGCGCCTTAAAATGACAATTTAAAAGCAATCTGAAAAGACAAAGAATGCCTTGAGGGAGTTGAAGCAGATATCTTTTAACTGAGAGAAGACTAATTAGTTGATCTAGCACTTAAAGGGAACAAAGGCCGGCACCAGAAAAGGGCTTTCGGAGGGGAAACCTTTCCAAGTGTCACGGAAACCTTTTCAGTCGTTGCAGCTTATTCTCTGACGTGTTTTTCCATACAGTACATCAGGGTTGGGCCCGCACTATTCTCATATAATTTACTCCGTAATGCAGAAGATTAGATTCCATTATCCCAGGAAAAGAAAAAAAACAAGAGGTCCTTTCTGAGATAACCTACTACAAAGGGCTTGTTATTAATGCTATTATGACGTACTGATATGTCTACTAATACGAACTTTTTATAGTTAAGTGAAGTAAATTGGTCTAACTATCCAAAGTGGAAATCTTTTATGTTCAAAAGAATTTTTACAAGAAAATTGCTTTTTTGGTTTTAACATAAAGTCCTTATTTTGAGTATTCGTATTATTGCTATTATATTAAAGATTATAACATGGTCCTTTATGATATTGTTAAAGAAAGAAAATTAGATTGATTCCTAAGAGAACCTAATTGATTGATTAATTAATGATAATCGCTTTTAGTTTTATCATAAAGTCCTTGTTTTGATTATCCGGGCCAATTGTATTGTAATAGGCTATTATTATATTAAATACTATTAGGTGTTCCTTTAAATTATTGTTAATGAATGAAAATTAGACTGAAATTCTTAAGGGAACCTAAATTGATTGATTAATTAATAAGGAATAGTTTGCAAAGTTCGTATTTTCTGAAAAAGGGATAAATCCTCTTTAAAGAATTTATGTAACATCAGTTTTCTAGAATTTTCGTTTTCTACAGTCAGCAAATTTTCAGAGCGGATAAACTAACGGCATGGAAAAGATTTTATCTCAAAATTTATTACATTCATACATACCTAGATACATAGGTACGATTCTAGACCTTTATAAACGGTTTACGCAAGGTNATCTATTTATTCAATAAGAAGTTTAGGTACATTAAGACTATCATAACTTTTACTTCATAAATTAATTAATAATCAAAATAATTCTTATTACACGACGGTGAAATCTCAGAGGTTTTTTGGGCAATCACAAGCGCAATACGAAGGAAACTACTCGTCGGAATATTTGGTTTCATCATCATAAGGTCGTCAGTCCTAGGACTGGTTGGACACGCACCTCCACTCTTTTCTATCCTGAGCGAATCTTCGCATTTCCCTAAAACTAGAACAACCCACACCCTTAACTATTTACGAACAGTAATCTAATCTAGGTCTACCTCTACCCCTCCTAACTCCCGTTTCTATCTCTAATATGTCTTTGACTACACCTTCATTCCTGAGAAGGTGTCTTACCAACCTATCTTACCTATTTCTTATTGACTTCCTTAGAGTCCTCTGTTCTCCTATTCTTCCTAATACCTCTTAATTTTTAACCTTCTCTACCCTCGGTATCCTCATCATTCGCCTGTAACACCACAATCCGAACGCTTCTAATCTTTTCTTTTCCGCCGCGCCCACTGTCTATGTTCCACACTCATACAGCGCCGTGCTCCAAACATTCACCTTTAACAATCTTTTTAGATTTTTTAAATTAATCGTTCGCGAGTATAGAAGTGACTTTTTGTATTGAAGGCGACTCGACCCTGCGCTATCCTGTGCTTTATAAGCCTACTGCTCCTTCCTTCCTGACTTATCTGCCTTCCTAGATACCTAAAATCAGCCATTTCTTCTATTTTTTCGTCTCCTATGTTTATATTCGTTCTTTCTCTACTTTTTCGTCCTTTACATATCAGTATTTAATGCTAATACTGCTACATCATCTGCAAATCTAAGCATACTAATCTTTTGCCCCTGCATATCTATCCCTACAGTTGTACTGTCTTTAATGATGTTGATCGCATTTTCGATGTATAGATTAAATAGTAGCGGTAACAGTGTGCATCCTGTCTCATTCCCTTCCTAATATTGACTTCTCTACGTTGCAGCCCCAGCTTTACAACTGCCTGTTGCTCTATATACAAACTAAGTATCACTCTTCTATCTTTGTAATTCATCCCTACATTTTTATGTACCGGATAATATGGATTGGATTGTACTGTATTCATGAATAAACGTATGATTCAACAGTAACGGTATTTGTCAGTTCTCCATCATACAGTCTGTACGTGAAGTAATTAATCAGATTCCTGATAAATCAGTAATCTTGTTAAGTTCGAGTTCGGCGGTTCAAAGAATGCATCCTTCGTGATCCCGAGAGTACAATAATAACGCTGTCGTTTCCAAACGGACGGTCCTTTCACAGCCACCGACGACCCACTTGTGAAATGTATCAGAAGCCAAAACGGTCCATACGATACGTGATCGACATCGGAACCGATTCAATTCCACCGTTTCTTTTTCTCGATTCGTTTATATACGATAGCATATAAAATATAATCGATATACTTTCAAAAATAAAACAAGCATTACTTAAAATGTTTTTCTGTGCAAAATATTGAATTTGTTTGGCTTTTTACTTACTACCTTCTTGACATTCGGCCTTTTTGTGAATTTATTAAGTACCAAATATTAAGACTAAATTTGGTTTGTAGTAAATGTCTAGATGATGGCTCCCACCCCGAAGAGGCGGTCTCCCCCACCACTGTAACATAAAAAGTTCGTGGCGGTCTCACCCCCATAAAAAGTTATTTAAATGAAATTTGATTATTTTGACAATTTTCATACAGTATAATTCAAATAAAATTCAATAAAAAAATTATTTTCAAGCGGGTGGAGGTGGGGGATCGAAAGAGGGTGGTCACTTGAACAAAACCCAATAACCTAACCTAACCTAACCTAACCTAACCTAACCTACCCTATTGATAAAGTTATTTAAATAATGTTTTATATAACTTTCTCAATATTTTTATGTATTTTTCATTAGTTTTACCTTTGAATATTGTTTATGAATGACTATATAAATATTTACATGACTAGAAATGTATAAAAATTGGCATATTTATTAACTTTGAACCCACATAACTTTTTACGGGGGTGAGACCGCCAAAAACATTTTAATGTATAGTAGTGGGGAAGACCTCCTCTTTCGATCCCCCCCCACCCCCACCCCGAAGGGGGGCCATCATCTAGACTTTTACCATGGTTTGTTCTTAGAACTTTTTTTTAATTTTGTTTATATAATTTTTTTTTTAATTAATCATGCCCAGATTTGGTTTAATTCAAAAGAGTAAGTATATTTATCTGACGATTAAAAAGTTGATTTTGAATAGTGTGTGATAGTATCAATATTTGGTTGTTGTGGTGTACAACAAAAACAAATTGAGGACGTGTTAATTTGACACCGAATTTGTATCTCATTCCGCACGGTTTTCGGTCTGACTCGCAGCAGTGAATAATTACATTATTTCCGAGTTGAAATTAATTGAATCCACGAGAGCATACTAGATAACGACTTGGTGGATATTGTAACCGTTAGACGGAACCTCCAGCAACGAAAATTGATCATTCCGCCAGTGCGCCTTAAAATGACAATTTAAAAGCAATCTGAAAAGACAAAGAATGCCTTGAGGGAG
Organism: Agrilus planipennis; assembly: GCF_000699045.2. Classification (NCBI taxonomy): domain Eukaryota; kingdom Metazoa; phylum Arthropoda; class Insecta; order Coleoptera; family Buprestidae; genus Agrilus; species Agrilus planipennis. Next base: position 343,765 of record NW_020438915.1, on the reverse strand, counting down.
TTGAAGCAGATATCTTTTAACTGAGAGAAGACTAATTAGTTGATCTAGCACTTAAAGGGAACAAAGGCCGGCACCAGAAAAGGGCTTTCGGAGGGGAAACCTTTCCAAGTGTCACGGAAACCTTTTCAGTCGTTGCAGCTTATTCTCTGACGTGTTTTTCCATACAGTACATCAGGGTTGGGCCCGCACTATTCTCATATAATTTACTCCGTAATGCAGAAGATTAGATTCCATTATCCCAGGAAAAGAAAAAAAACAAGAGGTCCTTTCTGAGATAACCTACTACAAAGGGCTTGTTATTAATGCTATTATGACGTACTGATATGTCTACTAATACGAACTTTTTATAGTTAAGTGAAGTAAATTGGTCTAACTATCCAAAGTGGAAATCTTTTATGTTCAAAAGAATTTTTACAAGAAAATTGCTTTTTTGGTTTTAACATAAAGTCCTTATTTTGAGTATTCGTATTATTGCTATTATATTAAAGATTATAACATGGTCCTTTATGATATTGTTAAAGAAAGAAAATTAGATTGATTCCTAAGAGAACCTAATTGATTGATTAATTAATGATAATCGCTTTTAGTTTTATCATAAAGTCCTTGTTTTGATTATCCGGGCCAATTGTATTGTAATAGGCTATTATTATATTAAATACTATTAGGTGTTCCTTTAAATTATTGTTAATGAATGAAAATTAGACTGAAATTCTTAAGGGAACCTAAATTGATTGATTAATTAATAAGGAATAGTTTGCAAAGTTCGTATTTTCTGAAAAAGGGATAAATCCTCTTTAAAGAATTTATGTAACATCAGTTTTCTAGAATTTTCGTTTTCTACAGTCAGCAAATTTTCAGAGCGGATAAACTAACGGCATGGAAAAGATTTTATCTCAAAATTTATTACATTCATACATACCTAGATACATAGGTACGATTCTAGACCTTTATAAACGGTTTACGCAAGGTAAAAGAACAAAAATCGGAATCCTAAATCTAAATTGTCTTTCGAAATTCATCAGGTGAATAGAAGTAAAAGTATTATAAAGTCATAGCATAGTAAATTACTTAATAACATTTGGTTTGTATTGCATATAATTAGCCTTAAAACACTGAATTTGATACAACCCATCTTCTTGCGCTGAAAACTGTAAAAAGTGTTCTTCTGTTATTAACCTTTTCATTGAACAACTACACAATTTATTTAAGATAATATTTCCCAAACTTGAGTTGGCACAAACAACCGTAATTAAGGGTGGAACTGAAAAAAATCAATTGGCTTTTTACAATCGTCCTGAAGAATTTTAGATGACTGAAATAAAAGAAATTACTTTTGAGCTAAAACGTTGCAAAGGGTTCAATGAATCAAAGGGCCGATTCCTTTCTGCTCGAATAGAACCGTTTTGTTTTCAATAAAGGAACCATATAGGACATTATGTATGTGTAGACACAATCGTTTGAAAAAGGAAACCAAATTGTGTAAGTAGATAGCAATAAAAATCCTAAAAGCTGCCTACATTTGATTTGATACGGTATTACGTTTGAAAGGATGCCAGAAATCAGCAAATACTAACCATTCTACCAGAATAACGTTTTAATAAAATTTTATTCAAACAATAGTGAACTGCATCAACTATAAGTAATTGTTATGTATATTGTTTGTCATAACTTTTAGTAAACAGAGCTTTTATCAATCAAGCTATTCAAACTATGTTACTAAAACATAAATAAATTTAAAATCTTAATGTGTTATTGTAATAAATTGAAACAAATAAATGCTTGTCAAATAGACTACACAAAAGCAGAATCTGCTAATGGAGTTATAAAGACTGTGACTAAATTTATATTGGACAAAATAGTAGAGATTTAAAATTAAGAAACAAAGAACATACAAGAAATAACATTAACTGTACTAGTATGTTGAAGCATATATTTAAACACATTTTAGAGGTTTCTGTCGACGAGGCGCTCAATTTAAAAATTCTGCAATAGTGGTATTCTCGTTTGTGGAACTGATTATGCGAGCTTTCGTGTTTAGAAAAGATAAAAGATTTTGATTGTAAAACTACTACCTTCGTAGTACCTGGATAACTTCGTATCGTGCTCTAGCTCTACAAGTTTGTCATCAGCGTTTCCATTAAAGGTGTCGCTGGTATTACTGGAGCCTTCAGTAATTATTTTGTGGTTGCTAATGGAGTCGATAATCTTCTCGAAGCTTTCAAAATTTACATACGATTTGGGGAAAACGATTTTGTGCATACAATGAGGAAACTCGAAGTTGGATTTAGTGAAACTTGAGGAAAACGTGCTCTAACACTGATGAAATTTTGAAAGGCTTTTAAATACCTTGAAATGTCTATAGGGAATGCCTTTTAATAGCTCTCTTTGATGGAATAACGACCAAACGCTTTTTAGACAATCCTGTTAGTTTTAAAGAAATCCTCTGTTTATTTGAATAATTTCCGGAGTTCTTTTTGAAGTAATATTACTAAAACCAAAGAAGAGCGTCATTGTAATAATTAAGTAACTCAATGATAGGATTATCCTTTAATGTAGGTATAGAAATCTCAAAGATATACTAGAATATACTATCCTATGATATTGTTAGTTACTTTATAGTGGATTAATATGCAATATTAATTTGAAATCATTTTTTCGATTTTTTATTAACCCACTAAAAACTACCTCAAATTAATGAGGGAAAAATTGTGGCTGTAGTCACACCCCCGCCGGGAATCGAACCCGGAACCTTTGGCTTTATGCACAATTGGTCTTGGTTGCTGTTGTCACCTCTCCTAGTTTAGTGGTCAGAACATTGCTAGTTTTTAGTGGTTAAATAAAAAATCGAAAATATGATTTCAAATCAATATAGAATATACTATGCTCCTGAGAAGTGCATAGGTCATCATGAGGCTTCAGGCAAAAATTATGGACCTCATCACTTTCGTAAAATATCAACGAGATTGTCACATTTATTTATTTATTACCTTCCTTGTTATTTGAGACACGACAGTTAAGTTAAAATCTAGGTATTTTACAAGCAAAGGGGAACGGTACAATAATACGAAAGGTTTAATGGCCAATTTCGTCCAGAACATTACCTTTCCTGTTTTATATCTCCCTTGAAGACAATAAAAAGAGCAATTAAATGGTAGCTTCAACAAGTTTGGCTTTTATTCGAAGAAATAAAGAATCGATTTGATAGAGGCGGGATGTAGGTATGTCTTATAGGAATAATATTTAGATGCCCAAAAGGTATTTATAGGTAGTCCTTAAATTCCTGATAGTATTATGGATCATGGAAGCACACTTGAATATAAAATGGAACGTACTTTATAATTTAAAAACGACTAAAACAGAAGTTAAATAAAAATTTCCTGGCGCCTCCACCGAAATTTGAAAAATTGAAGCAAAAACCTGGCTTTAGATAAAACAGCTTCTGCAGTAAAACAATAACGAAAACAACATTGTTCATGAGATATTTCCGACAAAATCCATCACTATAATATTAATATTCTTTCCTTTTTTAAACTATAACTACAACGGAAAGATTACTTTATTTTTTCAATATAGGTATGCATTGAAGGTGTATGTTTGGAGCGCGGCGTTGTACGGGTGCGAAACTTGGACAGTGTACGCGGCGGAAAAGAAAAGGTTAGAAGCTTTCGAAATGTAGTGCTGTAGGCGAATGATGAGGATAACGTGGATAGAGAAGGTTGGAAATGAAGAGGTATCAGAAAGAATAGGATAACAGAGGACTCTAAGGAAGTCAATAAGAAATAAGTAAGATAGGTTGGTAGGACACCTTCTCAGGCATGAAGGTCTAGTCAGAGACATATTAGAGGCAGAAACAGGAGTTAGAAGGGGTAGAAATAGACCTAGATTAGATTACTGTTCGCAAATAGTTAAGGATCTGGGTTGTTCTAGTTTTAGGGAAATGCGAAGTTTAGCTCAGGATAGGAAAGAGTGGAGGTATGTGTCCAACCAGTCTTAGGACTGACGACCTTATGATAATGATGATGATAGGTATGCATAATTTCCGTCATACAGTTTCGCTTTTTATAAAATACAATACATACTATGTACTCTGTTTACGACGTATGTAAATTCATTTTAATAAACCATCTGAATTTGATGGGTACAGAAATTCTGAGACTTCAGCAAATTAAATTTCCCGAACTAAAAGTGAAGAGTAGTGATCTGTATGTACACGTATGAATGCATGTCTGTATATGTATGTGTATGTGTATTCAGACTTCATTAGTAGAGTCTTCGAAAGTAATCTAAGGGATCATAACCACCTCGGAATAATAAATGATGCCAGAGCGTTACCCCGCCTGGTTGGGGCGGAAGCAGTGGAAGGAAGTCAATTCTGTCCGCACTTCCGACCCTAAGCGCATTTCTACTCGGGGCCTAATGAGTTGTACTGTTCATTGTAAGCTTTTTCGTGTTTTTATAATATTTGAAGCGTAAAACCTAATGCTTACGTCATTCATTGAAAGCTTATTAATTAGCTTTACAGCAAAAATATACTTTTGTAAACCAAATGTAGCTCATCCAATGATACTGCTTCGTAGTTAGTAAACCAGAAAATGTAAAAATGTTCATAATAATTCACATAATAAATTGTCTGTTGAAAAACTTTTAAACGTTCAATCTCTACTCATAAAAAAGCGAGACATTTACTTTGAAGGCTTCCTAAAAGTTGTTTTTTAAGTCTTTTGAATAAAGAAAGCAATTACGTAATTTAATTAACATTTACATATTTTTTATGAAAGCTTTTAAAATAATGGAAGTTAAATTGTTCAACACTTTTTTAACGTTGAATAGAATAATTTAATAATTCCATTTGAATTTTGACAATAGGGAAAGCTTTCAGTTTCTACAAAATTTTGCTAACCAGAAAGTACAACGAGATCATTTAGAAAGACAATAGTTTCGGGGCGAAATTTGTTTCAGCTCGTTTTGTGAACTTCGTTTGAAGGTAATTATCATTTAAATTATGTAATAGCCTTTAGAATCAGAAGTAGCTCTTTTCTTAGTCCTCGTTTAATAAAGAATAAAGACTAAAAGGAGAAAAGCAGCCGGGAAAAGTCCTATGAAGTTAACTTTTAAATGTTTAAGTTAAACAGAATTCGCTGCTTCAAACAGCACACCAGAACCTATTACTCTTCAAAATTAGTCTCTTTTATTTTCTGTCTATTTAAATTCATTTTTCTTTCCTTAATCACTTTCATTTATTCTTCAAATTAGTTTTATGAACAAATATTTAAGTGAACAAACGAACGAGACCAGGATTAAAACTAAGACCTAATGCGCAAGACCAAGATTAAAATTAAGACCAAGACTAAATACGCAAGACTAAACGAAACATAATTACTTCCGGTAAATTTATGAGTTAATATATTCCTTTTCAGGAATAAAACATTTTTAGTAGTTGAAATTTTCAGTTTGCTTTACCAGATTTTAACACTAAATATATAAAAAGGAAACTTTACCACAAAAGGGATCTACAAGATGTCCTAGGAGTATGTGTTCTTTATTCCTATGTTTGCCCGAGATAAAAATGTTCAATCTCTCAGAGTCTCTGAAAGCAAGACTCGAGTCTCCATCTCTCATCGAGTCTCTCTGGTGTCGCTGAGAGAGACTGTCGAGAGACTGTTAAAAAACGAGAGACTCAAGTCGCTCATAGAGAGATCCTCATTTCGTATCCAGTCCCTGAACGAGAGACTCAAATCTCTGAACGAGAGACTCGAATCTCTGAACGAGAGACTCGAATCTCTGAACGAGACTCGAATCTCTGAACGAGAGACTCGAATCTCTGAACGAGAGACTCGAATCTCTCAATAAGTGGTTAAAATTTAAAGTTCAGCATATTTCAGAGATCCCAGTCTTTCTACGAGAGTCTCGAGTCTCTCAATTTTTCAGTTTTATTCATTCAGTCTCTCTGTGAGACACTCGAATCTCTGAATTAACGATTTTATCATTCGAGTCTCTCGTACAGAGACTGTGAGAGATCCATAAAGACACCTAGGTAATAACTGAAAGACTCTGAGAGACTGGGAAGAGACTGAAACTGAAAGGAATATATTTATAGGTATAACACTTGGGCCATTTCAATTTTTATATTTTATATAAGTTACTTATATCATAATAATGACCGAGTTTTTGTATGTATAAGCACCAAAAAAAAATTTCAGTCTTCTTGAATTGTAGCGACAAGGTATAAAATTCTCTGAAACTCGACACGTGTTGTATTATTTGTAATAGGCGCTTTTAGCATGGGACGTTACAAAAAAAATTATTCTTTTGATATCGTTTTTCAATTTCTAAAATATCAGGCGGAGGCTTTTAAGTTTTAGTTTTTGTTAAGTTATTGTGTATAGGATTGGGAAGAAAAATTAGATGAACTAGAAACACTTTTCGTCTTTTAAGCCCTATAACTAATCAAGAAAAGGTTGTGATCTCTTTCGTCTGTTTCATTTCCGTTGAATCCATTCATTTGGTCGACATTCGATTGTTATTCGCCGTAAAAGTCAGTGACGCTTGATAATGGAGGTGAAAACTTTACTCTGTTATTGCATCTCGATTCCGAAATCCTTTGCATAGCACAAGTGCCTTTCATTTTCCGCATCATTGCCCTGAGAATAGTCCAGATGCTCGACTCAAAAGCATTTGCATGCATCTCATTTTATTGTTGATTTTGTTTCAATCCCTCGGGTAATGTTAACTTCATCGCATCCCCTTTTGATAGTTAACACCCACTTGTGAGGGAAATTTGCCTGTTTGCTTTGCCGAATAGTCACAGTCGAAAGCTCACCTTCAAATCGAGTAGTTATTTTCACTTGTGCTACGGCATAGAATGATCATTTGTCATAAAAATCTAAATAAATAAAGAATCTGTGTGCCGTTGTCATGAAACTGGACCCTTAATGTTTTATCCATCTATATTGAAAGGAATACAGGGTTGTTCATATCATTAATAGTGTTTCTTTTTGTTTCAGATTCAATGCAATCGCTGTGCAAAAATCATTTCCTTCAGCAAGTTTATAGAAAGATAGATGGCGCTTTGTTGTGGTCACAGAACGAAAGAAATCTGGACTGCGTTATAACGTTTCAAACTCATTCGATTTTGCAACGTTTTATGTTGCGATTTGATTTTCTACAATTAGATTGCAACGATCATTTGTACATCTACGATGGAGCTCATCCCGTAGGAACGTATAAGGTAAGCAAAATTCTTTATGGTTGTTCGATAAATGCCCTACTCATCTAAATCCACAAAAATTATATTTTATCAATGAACAGACGGAAAATCCCGAGATAAAAATGTTCAGTCTTTAAGAGTCTCTGAAAGTGAGACTCGAGTCTCCGTCTCTCATATAGTTCAACATATTTCAGAGATCCCGGTCTTTCAATGAGAGACTTGAGTCTCTCAATTTTTCAGTTTTATTCATTCAGTCTGTCTGTGAGAGACTCGAATTTCTGAGTTAACAATTTTATCGTTCTAGTCTCTCAAGACTCAAGAGAGACTGAAAATTTTTGTCTAGGGAATACATAAAAATTAAACAAGAATATTAGTATATAAACGAAGATGACAGTAGAGTTACAGTTAATATGTAAACGTATATAGTAGAGATGGAAAACGTTTTCTTATGTGAGCTACTGTATTAGGGGATGGTTGAGGGATGTTCTACTTTCTCGTAAATATATCGTATTGTTAGTGTAATTTTTTAAGGTAGCAAAATAGCGGTGGTTTCTCGTTTTCCCGTTTTACATCTTGTAACCCCTCACGGTGTTGACCTTTATTTGACAGGATAAGTAAAGTAGGGCACGGGAGGCTGTAGCGTGATTAAAGTAGCTGTCAGCCTTGGTACGTGAAAGGGAAGAAAAAGAGAAATAGCAACCCCGATAACGCGTGAAACATAATAAAATATTCAGTTCACATCGTGACCCTATTATTTGTACATATGCTTGAATTGCCTTTCTTATCTCCATGTCGATAGTGTGGATTTTATATTTACTGCCTCGTATGTAAAATACACTGCCTCGATCCCTACATGAGACGCGAGACTTGTTTTAATATGAGATGTTTTAATAAATAATGCAAGATTTGTCATAAAAAAATCGTTGTAGATCCCGTCGTTCCATTTTTATTGCGACTAATAAATTTCACTACTAAATATAAGGCAGTATTGCCCTAGTTAGACCGAAGCTGGGGCTTCATCTCTAAATTAGAAACAATACCTTGACCACACCAAAGAGAAAAGAAAAAATTTAGAAAATGATGCAAAAATGGGACCATGTCCTTTATTGTTGTATCTACTGAAATGTTTTGCAACGAAAAAGATTGGGATTAATGCCCAATTGTACATCTACTACCACGGAGAGAAAAATTTGGTTGGACACGCACCTCCACTTTTTCCTATCCTGAGCTAATCTTCACATTTCCCTTAAACTAGAACAACCTACATCCTTAACTATTTAATTTACATCTATTTCTATTCCTCTTAACTCGTGATTTTTGTCTCTTATATGTCTGAGACTAGACCTTCATGCCTGGGAAAGTGTTCTACCAACCCATCTCGCCTATTTCTTATTGACTTCCATACAGTTCTCAGTTCTCCTATTCCTTCACATTTCGAACACTTCTAACTTTTTCTTTTCCGTAGCGCCCACCATCCTTTTCGAATTTTTAAATTAACCGTTCGCGAGCATAGAAGTGACTTCTTTTTTATTGAAGGCGACTCTACCCTGCGCTATCGTCTGCTTTATATCCCTCTTGCTCCTTCCGTCCTGACTTATCTGACTTGCTGGATACCTAAAATCAGTTACTTGTTCTAATTTTTCGTGTCCTATCTTTATATTCGCTCTTTTCCTACTTTTTCTTCCCTTGCATACCAGTATTTTTGTTTTGTTTTGTCAATACCGCTTCCATTTTATTAACATCTATCTCTAACTCCTTCTTGCTGGATGCTAATACTGCTAGGACAGTAAAAATTCCTTTGCTTTCTAATAATATTTATGAGATTCTCTTATCAAAATTATTGGACTAATATTGAATTTTGTCAATTCTTGTCCTTGCATCCACTTTATAATGACGAGTATGGAATTTTTTTAAGGTTTTTTTCTCCGTAACGATTGGTGATCATTTCTTATCAAGTATTTTATTTTAATCTGTTATACAAGTCTTTTTTTTAGTTTATCTCTTAGACTGGAAAACTAGTGGTTAATAATACATAATTTGTACACATCTTTATTTGTTGTAAGAAGCTTTGAACAAATAGGAACACGAGATCCTGCTTCTCCTAGCGTATAGCCATATTACTGGCTATATTAAGCCAGCTAAGCGATGATCTTTAATTCAGTTCTCATTGAAATTCACCAAACGTAAAATATATATGTGTTTTGAATATGAGGGGCAATTACCCCTATTCAGTGTGTAGTTGTATCGTGCCATCGATTTGCTAGCAACGAAGTTTTAATGACCGTATATTGAGGAATATGTGGGAAAGCTACTCGAGTAAATCATCGACTGGAAAACAAGTAATCGGGGATTACTCTGTAACATGGGTATAGAGAGTTTAGTAAATATTGAATAAACGCAAACAAGTATCTATTCTTGTACACTATGGATTCGATAGTAATAAACAAAGAAACTTTTCTTAAAAAAGGATTATGATTGTACAAAGTACAAATAGAACAAGCAAAAAGGTACTAATTTTGACTTTACATAATTCGATACTCAAACGGAATGAAATATTTGATGTGATGATGACAAACCATCATAATAAAAGGAGGGAAATACTAGTCGAGAATTAGTCTAAAATAATTACATAATTAGTTTTATTTTTCTGTTTTGTTCATCAGGATTTGGTAATATTTTTGTTAAATTTGTCTTGATTTCTTTCACTTCTGTGGATCGATGTTATTGTTTTGTGTATTTTATTAATTAATTAACTGTATGTCTAATTACTTAATCAAATGCAGCTTTAAATTGTGGTGGAGGCGCCGGACCAACTTTATTTTCTTAGGGGTCGCAATTTTAAAGTAGGAAATAATACCTCTTCGACTTAAATCGTTTCTATAATTATTATTTGTATGTTCCATTAAAACACTATTAGAAATTATCTATTCATTAAAATTTATTAGGTACACACATAAAATTTGCATTCTAGACTAAGTAATTAAAACAAAACGAAATGCATACATATTAGATAATATTAAATAGTCATTGTAGTGGTAGCTATTCAATTTAAATGTCAGGATTCATCTGTTGAAGTGGTTGCGATGTTTTTTCGCTCTGGTAGGAGAAGAACTAAAAATTCACAACACTTGAGTGGGATGGGGCTGTTTATAACGAGATCGTTTGTAGGCTAAACTTTTAAGTCTGGATTTAACAACAGTACGGCGAACAATTGTACCAATTTGACCAGTTCATTATCCGGGGAATTATTCAATAATTAGAACAAAATCTACTTAGCTGATTCATTTAAATCTGCCTTAAACAATTACGTATGCAAATTGTAAATACAGTGTAAACTTTTTATAACGTCACTCGATCTAACGACAAACTCTTTAAACCGTCGAAATGGCTTGACTTGGTTGGTTTACGTTGTTTTCTACACAATATTACACTCTATATAGCGTTACGCTCACTCTATTTAACGACAACAATGCGGCATTATAAATCATTGAGCAGTACTTTCTAAGTTGCCGAAATAGATAAGAACTGCAGCTGTGTACGTTGTTGAAGAAGACGATCCTGTCCCTCCACCAAGCATCAAACAAGCACTTGATGCAGCGAAACTATTAAAACAATACTTTTTATATAATCAAATCGATCCAGCAGTATCTCAAGATGTGAGTAAGATACGTAACAAAATACAATTAAAATATTGGAGCAGCAAAAAACATCAGACGAAGATAACAGGCTATACGCAATGTATGAATAATAATGTTCGTGTGCAAAATGTGTACTATATTGGCAAATGCATATTAATATTGAATAGTAAAATAATATCTTTTATTTCTCTCTATTTAACGACCACTCTTTATAACGCCGAAAAATTTTCAGTCCCTAAAGTGTCGTTATATAGAGTTTACACTGTATATGAATTGCTTATGGAGTTCGTTAGCCATAAAGTGATCGAATTTCATCAGTCCCTTTGCTGCATGTCTATTAATTAATAACGTCTTCATTAATGGGTGACCACTATGTACTCGTAGTGTTTCTCTCCTCGAAAAGTCAATTGGGAATCATAGATAATAATATCTAAACTTGATGTGATCGAACAATCTTGTTTAATTAAAGAGGTTAATTTGGATCTTAATAGTATCGTGTCTATTAGATATCTAGTAGATAAGTAGTACTTATGTACATAAACAGGGTCCACCATCACCGCCCCCAGCCCCCTGACATGGCCGTATTTGTTAGCACGCAAAACTAACGGAATTACAGCGAATCATAAATTATTCGCAAAACCCGTCGAATTTGCATTACAAGGGATTCCCAGGTCGAGAGAGTCTTTGTGCGCTCCCTTAGGTATAAGTGGATTACTCCATTTCCTCCAACTTTCACGACACTAAGTGGAGACTGCCATGGCTCCCGGCCTCGTTCCTGTAATTTCACAGACTAACCCTACCACCAACAATCGCCGACTGCATGACAACGGTGGCAAATTGCAAAAATTACTTTAGAAAACATAAAAATGGTTTTGATCTAATAATCTCTTCAGAACTTTACTAATTACAGTCTTCTTCCGGGTTTAGAACTTTAAGTAGTAGACTAACACTAAGCTATCTAAGAGTTACAATCCATTCGCTAAAGTTATGCGTACCCTATACAAGAAGGGGAACCCATTTCCTTCTGTAGGAGTGAAATCTCGTTTAATATTTTTATTTTAACTAGCGACCCGCCCATCAGCTTCGCACGGGTGCAATGCTGATACTAAATATATTTTTGTTTTGTTTAGATTATTATCGAGAAGGGGAAATCTTCAAAAGATACCCCCTGAACATACTAAATATACTACAGAATGTCTTTATATACAACATTCACACTTTTTTGTCATTAGACAATACGGTACCGCCGCAACTGCTATGCCCCTGCATATTAAATCTGTAATATCTTCGAAAATATTCATTTAAATTACATGCTGTAAAGGGCCATATTGATCTATATTAAAGGCACAATGTATTTAAAAGTACTTAATTGGATAAGAATTAATGCTGTATTGCTTAAAATCGGTTCGTAAATAAGTCATTATTTCCCATAAGAAGTAAAGGATTAGAAATGGTTATTGTGGGTTATCCCTCAGAGATAGACATATACCATCGCGGACTTTTTTGTAGACCCTTTTAAGATGTACAATATTGTAGTACATTATTTTGGTCTATCTCGTAGGGTTCAGCCAGCGTTTGCAATGTAAGCGCAAAAAATGTGTTTATTAAGACATCACATTAGAAACCTCTAAAATTATCAGTGTTTCCCTACTATATTATGCATGTATTATACATATAAACCTTCCTCTTGAATCACTCTATCACACGCATCAAAATCCGTTGCGTAGTTTTAATGATTTAAGCATACATAGGGACAGACAGCGGGAAAGCGACTTTGTTTTATACTATTTAGTGATGACACCCTGTATTTCTTCTTCGTAAAAATCGAATACGTGGTAAAACAATTATTGAAATTTAGTCTTGTTTTAAAAAATAAAATGACAACTTTAATCAAAAGATTCTAGATAGAGTAGGCACATTCTCAATTTTTTATTTATCACATATTTATTATAAGTTTAATTTATTGTATTAGGTAGCTACCTGAATATAGACGTTACATGTACTATATTCAAGACAGGATTGCCGTAGTGTGCTATGGCAATATGTATTTCTACTGAACTCATTTAATTAAGGGAAACGGTAGCGGAAACACGTCGTAGCGCAGGAGAGTGGGTATCAGCGTCCTCGCCAGAACGGAATGTGTCAAACGGAGTGTTAACAGTTAGAAATTTAGGACCGTATATGACAGAATCCGTATGCGAATATTCCGCTCCTGTTCAAACTGCGACCTTCGATTGCAATTTACATTTGTCACGCGAACTCCATTAATTTCCTCGCACGTTCCATAACATCGTCACTTGGTTACTGTCATAATTAACGGCTTTATTGATTAAACAAAATTTAAACATCAAAAAAGGAAAAACTAAAATTCCTTTTATCAATTGTTTTTTTTTAGACAATAAGGGATTAACTTAATTGCACTAAAGATAGATTTCGTCCAATCTAGATTAGTAGCTATAGTAATCCTCTATTAAGTCGCTTTATCTTTAGTATGTTTTCAAAGCAAAATAAAACGATTTTTACAATTTGTTGTTTCTCAATTGTTACAGTCTGACCTATCCTGCAGAAACACCAAGCATACACTGGGTGCAATGTTCACCAGGACAAACTACGTCACCCTCAAGTATGTTACCGATTCTTGGGGTACAGACTCTAATGGATTCAAGCTTGTGATCACGGCTGTTAAAGATCCGAGTAAGTGTTAAAGGTTTTTATTATTTTTTACACTAGAGGACGTATGCCTTACTTAATGACTACATGACTAGTCAAAACATCCCTGTACTGTTAGTCATGTGAATTACATATGAATTTTCCACACAACTTCATTAAAGACAGTACAATGTAGGGATAGATATACAGGGACAAAAGATTAGTATGCTCAGATTTGCAGATGATATAGCAATATTAGTATCTAGCAAGGAGGAGTTAGGGATAGCTTTAAATAAAATGGAAGCGGTATTGACAAAACAGTAATGTATGAAAATAAATAAAAGTAAAACAAAAATACTGGTATTCAAGGGAAGAAAAAGTAGAGAAAGGAATATAAAGATAGGAGATGCAAAAATTAGAAGAAGTGACTGATTTTAGGTATCAGATATGTCAGGACGGAAGGAGAAGTAGGGATATAAAGCAGAGGAGAGCGCAGGGTCGAATCGCCTTCAATAAAAAGAAGTCATTTCTATGCTTGCGAACGATTAATTAAGAAATTCTAAAAAGATTGTTAAAGCACGGCGCTGTATGGGTGCGAAACATCGAAAAAGAAAATGTTAGAAGCGTTTGAAATGTGGTGTTACCGGCGACTGATAAAGATACCGTGGATAGAGAGGTACTAGAAAGAATAGGAGAACAGAGGACTCTATGGAAGTCAATAAAAAATAGGCGAGATAGGTTGGTAGGACACCTTCTCAAGCTTGAAGGTCTAGTCAGACATATTAAAGGCAAAAACAGGAGTTAAGAGGATTAGAGGTAGATCAAGATTAGATTACTGTTCACGAATAGTTAAGGATGTAAGTTGTTCTAGTTTTAGGGAAATGTGAAGATTAGCTCACGATAAAAAAGAGTGGAGGTGCGTGTCTAACCAGCCTTAGGACTAACGACCTTATGATGATAATAAAATTAGATTCATGTACTTTTCATTTTGATATCAAATGATTCGACACTCGCGAAATGTCAAACATTAATGAATACTACAATTAGTGCGATCGGACGACGCGTCGCCGACAAAAACCGTCGTCCCGTATTCTGACTATTATTGTGTTATATGTATAATAAATTTAACATATTTTTATTTTGTTGCAGAGCACGCATGCACGGAATTTCGTTGTACTTTGCGGGAATTCTGCATTTCCAACGATTTAATCTGCGACGAAATCAATCATTGCGCTGATGGCTCTGACGAATCTTCGAAGACCCTGTGTCAAAGTAAGTTCCACAAAAAATTATTCGACACTATCCTTATTACTGATTCGATTCCGGAAACAGGTCGGTAATATTCAGTTTCTCTTGTTGCAGACAACGAGTCGAATACCATTCTTGGTATGGAGATGACATGGTTTGTAGTGATGATAGTCAGTCTCATCCTAATTGTATTCGTTATCATAGCGGTGTCCGTCTGCATTTGTAGAAAAAGTTGGATACCCCGACCCAGCAATAGTATACAGCAAAACGCATCGTATTCATGTAAGTATACGATTTAGTATTTACATATGTTACAGGAAATGTATGAAATCTAGGAATTGTATACAATTCCTTGGAAATATATACTGATCCGAGGCTATTAAGGAAATGTATAAATTTTTTTTCAAAGATTTTTTAATACACACATATCCTGGGAAATGTATAGATTTCCTAGGAATTGTGTGAAATTCCGACATTGTATTAGGAAATGTATAAAAGTAATGCTTTCTGTGAATAAAATACTCCGCTGGGCTGGTGCATTAAATAAACTCTAATCTATCATAAATCTACCTAATCAAACAATGACGTCACCTATGCATTTTGGAATGAATTTCATACAATTCCTAAGAAATGTGTACATTTCCCAGGATAAGTGTGTACGTATTAGAAAATCATTGAAACAATATTTTATGCATTTCCTAAATAGTCTCGGAATTGTATACATTTCCTAGGAATTGTATAAAATTCCTAGATTTCAAAAAATAGACAAAAAGGAAAGTCCTACCTGTGTAGCCCTAACACAGTCATGATTTATAAGCCAATCACACTATTTTTGAAAGTGATTCGTGACAACATTTCGTAAATTTATCGGATTATTTCTCAATTGTTCCAGTGCAACCGGTGTACGGTTCGAACGGGGCAATGATGAAGCAACAGCCACCCCCGTACAATCAGCAGCCTGGTTGGAAAACGACGTTGCTAGTCCAGCAACCCGATCAGGGAAACTGGCGCCACCCTGCGGGCCCACTAGGGTTCCGCTTCAGCATGCCGGCCCGGGTCCGCCTCTACTGCCAGGCAAAATAATAAGGAACGCCACAACAGGGGCGTCCGTCAACGGGGCTGATACTACCAGTGTCGCCGACCTCGTCACAAAGAACCAAGTCCAACAACAGAAACAGCAAAAGGATGAATGGTTCGTCTAGCAGTAGGTAAGTAATGTCAGAAGATTATTTTACCAGCTTAAAGGTTGCTAATAGTTTATTCAGTTGATTTTAAATTTTGATGCCGAAAAAGCTGTGGAGGGGGAGAGAGAGGGAGTTTTGCCCTTGTAGGGTCGTTCAATAGCTTTGAAGAATTGATTTTAAGTTTAGAAGATTTTGAAAAATTAATAGAAAGTTTTCAAAAAAGGAACAACTTCTAAGACAAGAGGTCAAAAATACGGAAAGATATTAAACAATCCGTTTCGTAAAATTTAGTTTTCTTTTAATTAATCAAATTAAGAAAATTGTCCTGAGTACGAGACTGTATGACAACATTCAGGATAATTAACCTTGTTTAGCTCTTTTAGTTTGAAGGACAGTTCAGATTTTTAATGTGAAACCAGGTTAGAAATTCTCTTGTCTTTGTCTTTATGTGAGCCTGGTTGAAATAAACATCACTTAATTGTGTGGATTTGCAAAAAAAGGATACAAAGGACAGCGATTCATTTAAATTTTTAAGACGGTATAGATGGGTTCCAAGATTCTTCCTGGTATACAGTTGTGATCCCTGGAAATTTGCTTTTCCAGACATTTTACCATTATTTACCAAGCAGACTTTTCAGTAGTGACTTTAGACATTGTTAAGGATGAATCGTGAGTGATGCAATACAAAGACGATGTTCGAAAATATAAAACAGTCAAGGAAAAAGCTTAGGATTAATTTCCCAAAAACCTTTTTAACTTTTGAGGTACATGATTTGCAAAGCATCCTCTTTTAATTCCTCTGAGATACCTACATAAGATTAATAATGAAACTATTACCCATTTTGACAAAACATAATCTGTAATATTGTAAAACTAGCCACACCAATTAGTTTTATGTACTCTGGTGGATACTTTTCGATTCTAATCTGTGAGTTCAATCTTTCAACGTAAAGTTCCCCTGGTTCGGAACTATGCGACATACTCGCTCCGGAAACTTACGAAAACTACTTACCTCATGCAGAATCGTCGGAAAGAAAGTTGAGTAACAGTAATGGATACGACGGGGTCTATTAATTAAAAACTTACTTGCGGATACCCAGTTTCCTCGATTCTTGAAAAGCAATCCCAAAACTTCTCATTCAGGCCGTTCTTTGCAACTTTCCCGGAGCAAATTTAATTATATAAATGACTCCTTAATTAATTACATGTGGCTGCATCCTTTGAGGAGCGTAATAGTTGCTCAAAATTTTGACGATGCGAACCGCCCTCACCCTGCATGACCATTATTCAAATCCGTCTAACAAAAGAACCAGCATAATGACGTTGATCCAAAGTTCATGATTATTTTTTGCTAATTATATAAATTAATTAGATTCCCACATTTGCAGGGGAGCGGAGGGTATTGTTTTATACCTAAACTTCTGCTCGATGTTAAGCGTTAGATAATTAAAAATTAATTGGTTCCTGCTTTTCAGCTATTAATTTATAATTTTTAATGTAAAAAAGGTATGACATAGTCCAAATGGGACGGCTAGTGTTTAGGTGCTGCAAGAATCCAAAAAATGGGATATATTAACAATTCTATTTGAGTATCTGGTCGAATAGTAAAGATAACTCAGGAAATCAAGGACTAACTTCTCATACAATATGATCTACTTCAGTAGCGCACAAGTCTGCATATTTAAACGGTCATGAGTCTTCTGCCTTGTCCTAGATCCAAAAATCATCAGCCCTCCCTTGAGAAAATAGAAGGTACATACCTACAAGGATTTGGAAATTAAATATTATCTCTTTAGGATTGAACAATTTTAATATTAACTTTTTAGGCGTGAATTAGTTACAATTATGACAGTTGCAGTGAGAAGTGGATCTCATTACATTTAAATTGCAAAGCTGGTTATCTCCAGTTTATTTATGTTTAACGTGTTGATTCTGTGCGGATTACTTACCAGTGCCCCACGGGTGGTCAATCAGCGCTCGGCAGCCGAAACCACCGCTACTACTTTCTCTCCCCTAACGTCAAACGATCAGACACACAGGAAGTTTTCCTACTTGGGGCATCCGAGATTCCAGCAGTACCAATCTTCATTACTAGTCCGATGTTTTTAACCATTGACACTTATATCGACCGGGTTTCAGCTCCCCTTGATGTGTAACGGTCATCTTCGCGAATGCCTGCCATACATCTCCACTAAGGTTCCGGCCTACCCCCACATTTGGTGGGATCGATTGCGGCTGACCTTAGCTTCAGTTTATTCACAGTGTCAATTCTTAGTTTCACAGTTTTGTCCTATTCAATTTCCTCCAACCATTTCATGAATTCAAAACAATTTGTTATGACTGTGCGAGCATCGAAGCACTGGGTATTTTGGGAAAAGTATGCTCCCTGTTGCTCCCTCTAGCTATACTCTTAAGTGACCAAAATTCAAAATCATTTGAACTTGACAATATGTTATTTCCTAACTTTTAGCAACCCTCGAGTGTGGCAACAAATTTGTTAGGTAAAATGGTGAAAGGATAACGTTGCAGGAATTTGTTGTTTTTTTTACAGGGGTAACCGGGCCACAGCCTGCAGGGTGAGCCGGGTGTGGAACCCAGCGCCCGGTCAGCAACACACTTCCAGGTTCCCATAATAGGTCACGTGTAAAAGCGTGATTTTCTGCGATGTGTGATTTGCCGTAATTAATGGACTCATAATTAGGTAATCATTTTTAATTGTTTTGTACAGGTCATCTATTTTTAATGGTATACATATATACGAACACATGTATGGTATTGTGCAATGACGCGGAAAATCCCTAACAGTTACATAGGAGTACGCAGCATTTTCCATTTTATAGAATTGACATTGCATTTTTTTATTCTTGCGATAATCCACAGGGAGGTTTATCTCATAAAAGTAACTGCAAACATTTCAAAAGTGTTTTACCTTTACAGTTAATCCAACCTAACCTTTTTGATATTTTACACGTTTCCTTCAGCGTTAATTACAAGAACTAAGTAAATTCAAATTTTAATTGAATGTAGAATTGTCAAAATCGCACTTTTTTCATGTTTCTGCAGAAGTTATCTTTTTATTCAGATGTCTAGCACTTATTGAATGTACGCATCATAAAGCAAAAGTGCTTTTTTGTGTTATCTGCTACTATTTTTTTTTGTATATATACCTGTAGGGAATAAATACCGAAATTACTGATAATATGCATTAACTACAATTATGCATAATAATATTTCAACCATTTTCATTGGCCAACAACATGGACGCTTTCCTAAAAGTAATTAATTATTCAGTTGAACTTTTTCGGTCTTTTTTTGTAAATAGTAAAATGTAATAAAGTTTTAGCTATGCTTAGGTGGAAAATAGAGAAGCGAAGTTAGACAAAAAAAAATTGTAATACGCTAGTATGACTTTTCGATGTTTAACCTAAGAAAACAATAGTTTTATCGTCCTAACAAATTGTAACTGATGCATTATCTAGAGTATACACCAAGTGTTCATTTTTACGCGACCCTTTGATAACATTTTTATAAGTAAAGTAATTAACGCACACAGTATCGACATTTATGAGGTAACAATAACTACGCATAAAAATTAATTATTTAATTTTGCTATTGTATATGCAAATGTATTATCCGTAAAGTACTTACCATGGAATGGCTAATTTAATATTGGATAATTTAAAGCTCTGGGATAACCAAAATTATGTTCCTATCGGTTATCAGTCGGGACAGTTGTCGTTTCTTTTTAAGGATAGATCCATTCAAAATTACCAAGTATGTAAATTAAATCACAATTTTCATTCAAAAAAAAAAAAATAAATAAAATTATATTACGAAAAATGGTGTCATTATCCTTTTTTGGACTATCTAATCAGAATTGGGTAAAGGTTTAGTGTTTTGTGCTTGAAAATGTGCTTTCTGTCCTTTAAGGGCTTAGATGCACTTTTGTGAATAAGTACTTAGGACTTGGTAAACAAATTACTTTATAAAAATGCTTTTGTAATTTGTACTTCAAAGGACTTAAAGCTCTTTACTTAAGCCTTTGAGTCTAACCATTTTTCGAGGTAATTAACTATCTTAAGTCCTTGTATTTTAAAATGTAGTTAGGACTTCAAGGACTAAAGCACATTATAAGAGCTTTAGCGTAAGTCTTGAAGATCTTTTGATAAGGATTTTGCCCAGTTTTACTTCTAATTATTAAAAATATGTTCACATTTGGTGTGTATTTTAATAATAATTAATTACTTTAAGAAAATCATTTAAAAAAAAAGTTTTTTGTCTGGCTTTAAATTGATCCTGTAAATTAATCATTTCACAGGTCCTAGTAACGAGATCCTTGTAAAACAAGTCTTATAGAAAAGAACAATAACAATATATAGGATTCATACTGTGAATGTCCTTTTATACAAGATTTTCCTAGACTATTAAGGTGTGCTGTCGCTAGTAAATCATGTTAGATAGGTACTAAATACAATTTAAGAAATAACAAAGAATTTCGTGTAAAATCTAAAATTTATTACCTATCACTAAATAGTTTTGTATAAACTAGACGGAAATAGTATTTACTAGTAATCGTATTAGATCGAATTAGTCCGGTATTTACAGTATAACTGAACGTTATTCTAATTTTAAACTTCATACGGTAGACTTAACTGTCACAACTTTCCTTGATGAGGATTCATCCAAACGTCTAAATTTTTACGGTCAGACTTCCCCAAATCCGTTAGTTTCAAGTATTAATTGTACTACAAGTTTCTTCGATTGTGCTATCCAAAACATTCTAAAAGTTTGAAAACGTTATCGGCATCTAAATTTTTTTATTTGGAAACTCAAATTAATTTACTAATGTTGCAATTTCTTGAAACTGATCAAAATTATTTAAAGGGTTTATACTGTAACTAGGCATACAAGAAAATATCTGCTAATCATGATTTCTGACATATAAAAATAATAAATACATTTTGCTACAACAGCAGCCTAAGTGTGATTAAACATAATATACATAAAAAAACTTATACATACTTATATATAAATCTACAATTAG
>NW_020438915.1:295791-316078 GCF_000699045.2 Agrilus planipennis | reverse complement strand
ATAAATATATATAAATAATTAAGTAGTGAGAGTAATTTCACGAAGTGTTAGCTTGTGTGAGTGTAAAATATTTTGCTTTGTTAATAATTTTTAGCATGTTAGAGCTACCAATGCAATTGGCACACAAAAACCAACATTCGTTCTGATAATGGCAATAAAATAAATACAAACCGATTCATATCAAAAACCGCAAACTTAGTCAATAAAAAGAGAGACGTATTATAATGTATCAAAAAGAAAGAAAACAAGGCACTAAGATTGCGGTTTGTATAACATATACATATATCAACAGCATATCGAAAACTAACAGGTTATAATTTTCCTTGACTGAATATAAAAGTTTTTTCATATTGATACAATTTTTATTTGCGAAGAATATATCCACGTGCAGGGGAGTGATAAAATTCAAATTTAAAAGAGTGTTATTTATGGATTGTTACATTATTTATCAGGGAAAAGTAAGGTAACTGAGAACATCTAATAAAAAAGATATGAAAATTGAGAATATCTCGTATGAAACATGGAATAAAGAAAATCACTCAACGTCTGTCAAAATGCAGGGTGTTTATAAAACATATGAAAGATTATTCTTATTCTATTTGTTTAATTTATTTATTTCAATTATAGAAATTGTTGTTTCTGTAGAAAAGTTTTGGTATGTTATAAAAATAAATTTCTCTCAAATGGTTTAAGAATTTAAACAATAAAGATCTGAATTCGAATTCGTAACGATCGACATTCTATCAAAAATATATATCTAGAAATCGTTCTCAATTACCCCACTTGCCCCTAGGTGTGTGTAATTTTGTTAACTAAAAAATTATCATGTAGGCAGCCTAGTCAGGGTTTTAACATATCATTTAATTTTATCAGAAAAGCAAAACGAAACAAATTTAAAAAGCAAAAGCATTAATTTTAATTTAATAATACGTAACAGTTTTCACATTTTCAAAGCTTTTAGTATACTTCTCATATTTCCAATTTTTTCTGTTAGATACAGACTCTAACATTCTTTTCACACCATCCATTTTTGCTTTAGTTTTATAAAATAATTTTCGTATCTACCCTTTGCATTTTATCTAAAGTGCTACGTTAAACGTGAATGATGTTTTCTAAAATGTTGTAACTCACAAAAATATGGAAGAAACTTTGCTAACGATAAGTACGAACTTCATCGGAAATTTTTTTGTTTAATAGTATTAACGTCATAAATCGTTCCTAGCTGATAAGCTGGATTTTCAAAGAAATTGAAGCAATGCACGGTAAATGTTGTAGATAATGTTTTTTGTATTAAAAATTCATTTTCCGAGTGAATTTGAAGTTGCATTAAAATTGCAAATAAACCTTTCAAAAGCCGACAGAATAAATAGAATGTTGTTGAGTAAATACATGCGAAGAATATGATAATTATCATTAATTTAATTTTTTTTTTAATTATNTTAAATGTTTCTAGTTATTAATTAATTTCAGACTGTATAATTTCTAAAAGTACATAATATGTAAGAAAAGTACGTCAGTTCTTCGCAAAGTATGAATTAAACCTTAAAGGACAATTTATTTAGAGAGAAAAAGTATAAATAAAAATGTATTAAAAATTTATTGCTTATACAAAAATAGCTTCGTCTCCGAAAAGGAATAATATATAATATCTGTACTACCCTTAATAAATATGTGTATACGTATTATATGTATTCTCTCTTTCAAATTCCGTTATATTAGCTGTTTGTGCAATTTAATTTATTTTGTGAATTTAATTTTAATAAACGATAGAGATCTAGGTCTTATAAAAGCTATTGTATTACGTCATGCCGACATACTTTACGTAAGTATGTTTAAATACTCATTTTGTTCTCTTAAGTATCAATGAAACTGTTGACCAATTGTTAGAAAGATACTCTAGCTATTTATAATAAACGATATGTCGGTGTGTGACCTTAATGGAAAAAAATGTTTCCTTAATAAAACCATAAACACTATTAATTGATTTATTTTTCAACTAACACATACTGCACAATCGAAAACATATTCTTACGTATTTAACTACAGAAAGATCAATTTTCGTAAGTATTTAGATGATTGATTGCATATTCGAAAGATTTTTATTTACTTTCACGAAATTTCCGTTTTAAAAATAATCTTGAGTATGGAATATTTTGTAAGACGTATATATTTAGTGAATTGTATATTTTATATTTTATAAACATTTTTATTTTTTGTATTCTTCGTACGTGTCAATATCTTCTGTTAAAAGAGAAAGCAATGCCTATGACCTACAGTCGTCCTTTGGTAATTTGTCTGTTATCGTTTCGTTATGTTTGTTTAACGGCAAAAACGCTCTCTTTTTACTTATTTTATCGTAAACACGATCAAGCCAGTTAAATAAAGTAATAATGTTGTCTCCGTCAGTTGCAAGCCGTGGTCAGTTTTATTCGGGTTTTCGTGGTAATGATCGTCGGATACTGTGCGTGCATTAGTGGGTTTTAATCGTGAACGACGTAGGTGTTAAATGATGATTATCGCGACGGTATGACTTATGTTAATTAATTGACGTTAATGGTGTGCTAATTAAATGGAGACAACGCTGGACTTTGCAGATTTGATTATTTAATCGGTAAGTTTAAGAATTATGCTTTTCTCTTTCAACAGTTTTTTACTAAATATGTGTTTTTTTATTTATCAATGTAACAAACACCTTTATTATTTGGTGAAATTTCAATGGACGTTCTCTTTGTAAGTAAACCAAATGAGTTTAAAATAAACGTTCAATTAATTATTTTACAATTTGATAAATATTCATGCATTATTTAAGGGTTAAAGTTGCTACTTTGATACAAACATGTTGATGATGATGATGATGTAGGAGGTAAATACATTCTAGAGTTAGTCAGCAATTACTTAATATTAGCATTTCTGCTATTTATGTAGATAGGTACTGAATTCGCATCAGATAATTATAAGTTTGAAACGTACTGAAAGCTGGTGTTAGAGTTTATTGCAAGTACGCTTGTAAAATTTAGATATTTGTTATGTACAGCGTGAAACAATCAATATGAGCTTGTCAATTAACAAATGATTGAGAAGAGAATTTATTTTGTAAACTTTATATCTCATTTATAAAATTGGACAATGGACAGTTCTGGGTTAGATATATGCATCGCAATCGATTACTAAATAAGATAAAACTACTGAATTGATAATTTTTTTGATTCTTGTAGCTGCATTTTAAATATGAAACTAAACACACATTGTTTACAAACAAATTATCTGTCTCCTATGATCATATTGTCTTCTTCAGGTGGTAAGTATTCTTCCACCTAGCACCTGAAGAAATCGTACTTTGATGAAAAGATCAGTGTTTATCATTGCTTCAAAATTTTAAATTTCAAAAGTCTCTGACTTTAACCGCTTTCTTTCTCTGATTTAGTTTTTAGGGCTGTTGTTATTGTTGCCAGTGTCTTCAGCCAATATCTCTTATCGTTTTATCTTGTTACATTTTTTCTGTATTTTCTTTATTCTTAAGTTGTACATTTTCTATTTGCATTTGGTTTTGTTTCTATTTTCCTTAACTAGCTTAGTTTTAGAAAATACTACAAATGGCGCAGTAAACGCCGTCTGTAGCACGATGATACATTTTAGGATTACGTATGCTCCAGACATAGACATACAGACCACTTCGAATTATTTTATTAGCTTAGTTTTTTCAATTATCATCCGTTGCCTGCACTTTCTCTATGTAACACCTATTAAATGACTGTATCCATCATCATAAGGTAATCAGTCCTAAGACTGGTTGGACACGCACCTCCACTCCTACCTATCCTGAGCTAATCTTCGCATTTCCTTGAAACTAGAATATCCCACATCCTTAACTATTTGTGAACAGTAATCTAATTTAGCTTTACCTCTACTCCTCTTAAGTCCTGTTTCTGCCTCTAATACGTCTCTTACTAGACCTGAGAAGGTGTCCTACCGACCTATCTTCTTCTAATTTTTTGTCTCCTATCTATATATTCGCTCTTTCCCTTCTTTTTCTTCCCTTGCATACCAGTGTTTTTGTTTTACTTCTATTTATTATCATACAGTACTGTTTTGTTAATACCGCTTCCATTTTATTTAAAGCTATCTCTATATCCTCCTTGCTATATCATCTGCAAATCTTAGCGTACTATTCTTTTGCCCCTGTATATCTATCCCTACAATTCTACTATCTTTAATGATGTTGACTTTATTAAAAAGAAACAATTACTTTCTTTTCTTGGCGATTTCAATGCTCTCATACACTTTTTTTGATGTTGGCTGTATAGGATTTCCTCTAGTTTTTCGTAAGCGACACTTGCGCTCTGTTGATGGAAAACACAACTAATTCACAAGTGAATATGCAGCCTTTCATACACCCTTATAGTGTGTTGTGCATAGTCGGCTCCGAGTGAAAGCTTCTTGGCACAGCTTTTATAAGTGACAGAAGCATGCCAGTCGAAAAGGGCGGGCATTCAAGTTGTTATTTCTGTGCTGGCTGAATCCAGCATCGCGATCTCCCAAGAAGTTGATCTTCTTCGACTTACCAACGTTGGTAACTTAGTTGAAAACGTGTCGGCGTGAGGACTGCGTTGCTCTTCGCCAAAAGCACCCTGACACGTGTGCGATACGATCGACTACGAATCAATTTTCCGGACGTTTGCTAATTCGATTACGAACGGGAAATATCTAGTGAAGTTTTTCCGAATTTTTTTTTACGAATAATCGTTGTTTCCTTAACGTTTCGAGAGTGCTGATTGTTTAGATAATTTAATTAATGAATGAAACAATGTTTCGTTTCAAGTGCGTGAATGAATTTTGAGAGTACATTTCTGAATCATGTGGAGTAGAGGGTTTGAGCTTTTGTTATTTTTGTGTCTTTTCGGACTTGTAATCAACATACGTACAAGGCATCATGCAAGTGACAGAAAAGGTAGGAACCAAAAAGATATTTACATTTTATTTCGTAAAATAGTTAGGCGAGTATTTAGCGTTCAATCTACTATATTCTCAAAACTTTCTACGATTTTGTATTATGTATATATATAAATACCGTATGGAATACTTTCGAAATATTTTTGGAAACACTGATATTACACTGTCCTTTATATTTAAATATCAATTTTTACCATTTTAGTGTGATTAAGACAAAAAGTATGAAAAGTTCTATCAGGTTTAGTAATTGCCAACATTTTGTTGTTAATTGCGATCTATTTCGCGTTAAAGGGCTATTCAATCATTTAATATGTAGGTAGGTATATAAACAAAAATTAATTGGACATTTCATTTATCTTTTAGTTTTCTAAATAATTATACTGCCTGTCATACACGGAGAAGATGAAAATGGGAAAATTTACGTTAATATTAAACCGATATTTACAATTTATCCCACTATCCCGTTGCTTCGTAAACGAAAATAATGAAAATTACAGTTTGGACCCGAATTTGTAAAAATAAAATCCCAGCAGAAATAAATTACTAGGTATTTTAGTTGATATTACAAATTTAATTGTAATAATTAAAAACCTTGAGATAATTTTTAAAAAACATGTCAAAATTGAGATCATTACAAGTTACCTAATAAATTCTACGATTTCTACGGTAAATTCCGCCACTTTGTCTCCGTGTAATTAATAAAAAAATCACCGAACTTTTAATTGATATCTGATGTTGATCCTTAAATAGAATGGAATAATTCCCGATTGCTGTGCTCGAAAACTGCATATTAACCTGTTTAGTTAAAAAGGACAGTATCAGGAAACACTGTTCACATACTCCTTTTTACGATTAGAGCAGGTCAGGATCAAGTGCAACCTGAATCAATTTTTTTAAACGGCTCTGTTTATGTTACGTTGGCGTTGGTTTGTTTTATAAAGTCGCAGAGTCGTGACCTAATCAAGGCCCATTATAAATGGATTGGCCTGTCCAGCGGAGCAGATTGCAGGGTCAGAGGTCACTGAAAGATGCACTTAACGACTATGGCGTTATAAAACAAACAACTGAAACTAGGAATGACGGACACTCTTATCACAATGTTCGACAATGTTACTTACAATGATTACTTGTTATATATTGCCGATAAACACGCATATTAGCCTGTTATAGCTCGCTGGGGCAGTAATAAGGCATTTTGAACAAAAGACTACTTGTTTTGCTAATTAGGCATTGATGATATGGTGTTTTCTTATTTTGTTCATCTTTCACTGGAATTTTCGTGCATCTTCACAACATAAATGTCTAAACCTCTAAACAGATTTAATAATGAGATGGTAGAGAGATTTTTATCTATTATAAATTTAAAGATTAGGTTTTACTCAAAGTTTGAAACTAAAACTGCTCAAATTGTACCAGTAAAATGACTAACAATAACATCTTTAATTGTTGATCTTACTGATAATGATGTTAACTGTAACTTAAAATGTAATTTCTTTTTTAATTACCTTACCAAAAGTTTTCCTTGTATTTGAAGTTTTTATTTTGGTCTCTGTTCGACAAATTCCGTTCTGTTACAAAGAATGCAAGTCTTACACTATTAATAAGTTTTATTATGAACGTTTTAAGCAAATAACCTAAGGAAATCCTTATTTAGATGGCATTTTTTTATATCAATAAGTATTAACATATGTAGCCAATGTTTGTTTTGTCATTCTCATTTAATTAAAATAATCTTAACGAGGGTTTTAATATTCCTTAATTAATATAGCACTTGTTTTGTTTGTCGTTATTTATACATTACTTGTATGAAGAGTTGTTTGTACTGTTAGCAGCTGCTGTGTATTTCCGTTAAAAAATGCCAGGAATTACACATACAAAGGTTATCTTTGGCTAGCATGAACTCAATCGCATATTTAGCACGCGCGCTGGTGACTCGTTGGTTATTAAAAATCGTACGTGCATTTATTTGAANATTAGGTTTTACTCAAAGTTTGAAACTAAAACTGCTCAAATTGTACCAGTAAAATGACTAACAATAACATCTTTAATTGTTGATCTTACTGATAATGATGTTAACTGTAACTTAAAATGTAATTTCTTTTTTAATTACCTTACCAAAAGTTTTCCTTGTATTTGAAGTTTTTATTTTGGTCTCTGTTCGACAAATTCCGTTCTGTTACAAAGAATGCAAGTCTTACACTATTAATAAGTTTTATTATGAACGTTTTAAGCAAATAACCTAAGGAAATCCTTATTTAGATGGCATTTTTTTATATCAATAAGTATTAACATATGTAGCCAATGTTTGTTTTGTCATTCTCATTTAATTAAAATAATCTTAACGAGGGTTTTAATATTCCTTAATTAATATAGCACTTGTTTTGTTTGTCGTTATTTATACATTACTTGTATGAAGAGTTGTTTGTACTGTTAGCAGCTGCTGTGTATTTCCGTTAAAAAATGCCAGGAATTACACATACAAAGGTTATCTTTGGCTAGCATGAACTCAATCGCATATTTAGCACGCGCGCTGGTGACTCGTTGGTTATTAAAAATCGTACGTGCATTTATTTGAATCCAAGTACATATCTCATGAAATGAAGTTGCAAACGAAAAGGGTTGCTGCTGGACCATCTTTCACTTTTTATCCAACGATGTTAAAACGTATTTCTTCATTCCTGATTAAATTTGGCTTACCTATTTGATGTGAGATATGACCAGAAACGAATGAGTTAGTTGACTTTGAAATTGTCCATTTATTCTTCTTACATACATCTGAATTAATAAGTAAACGAATTACTAAATAAACCTTTTGTTTACTTCATCCAAAGCACTTTCACAAGTAACTATTTCTCGAGTGTCTTGTGACAAAAACAAGCAAGAAAAGGATACCCGAACCAAAATCAGTTACAGTTAAATTAAAGAGAAACACTATTACAATTAAAACCAGGTACAATTACGATGATTATCGGTTGTATACCTATTTATATTATTAATGTTATTTACCTGCCGACAAAGTTGTCTAATTACACTTTTGTATAATAAGACTAACTTATTGAACGTTGGTACCTGTTGGATGTTTAAATATTTCTTTGCCCATTAGCCCTTTATGTGCTATTTCTGGGAAAATTTAGTTTCTCTAATTGAAATTTCTAATTCGTTACCACTGTAACAAACCCTTTTATCGTATTGTGTTGGAGACCCTCTTGAAACATAGCATAATTCCTAAGTAGAAGACATGCTTACCTTAAGTACCTATTCATTGTTTATATAAATTCCTTGAGCAGGTAATATTATTGCAGGTGTACTTTTCTTGCATGACGATTTACCTCAAATTGTTTTATTACCAGCATTACCTGTCGAAGCTTTTACTATTACATATAGTCACTTTCATTCATCCTTCCTTTCCCAAGCCAATCATCGCATTTCCCGAAGACTAGAAAATTCCACATGCCTCACCATACATTAATTTACAAATATTAATGTCCATTTTTACTTCTACTTTTGTTTCTAAGGTGTCTCCAACCAGTTCTATGTCTCACAAAGTACCTTATAATACTACGTCTCGTTTTCTTGATTGTGCTTCAATCAGATTATGGAATAAGTCAGTGCTGTCAGAGCCCTATGGACTCCAACTGGATCAGAGCCAGATCATATTATCAGATCGTGCACATACTGAAGTAATCTAACAGGAGCCATACATGTTTTTTGGAATAGGTCAGGATTCGTAAGGTGTATCATGCAGAGACATCACATTTCTGATGTGGCTAGGATCATTTTGCCTGACCACTACCTTATGTGTACTAGGGCTATCCAGATGTGTGTTGGATTTTAGTTCTAACAAATCTTTAGCTAGGAATTTTCATCATTCTCCTTATTGGCTTCCTTATTGTCTTTCAATCAGAATATGGAATAAGCCAGTGCTATCAGAGCCTTATGAGGCCCGAATGGATCAGAGTCAGATCATTTAACTAGATCATGCACATACTGGAGTAATCTAACAGGAGTCACAAATGGTGCTTGATTAGGCCAGGATTTGTGAGTTATATCAGTCCTATATCATGCAGAAACGTTACATTTCTGATGTGGCTAGGATCATTTTGCCTGACCACTACCTTATGTGTACTAGGGCTATCCAGATGTGTGTTGGATTTTAGTTCTAACAAATCTTTAGCTAGGAATTTTCATCATTCTCCTTATTGGCTTCCTTATTGTCTTTCAATCAGAATATGGAATAAGCCAGTGCTATCAGAGCCTTATGAGGCCCGAATGGATCAGAGTCAGATCATTTAACTAGATCATGCACATACTGGAGTAATCTAACAGGAGTCACAAATGGTGCTTGATTAGGCCAGGATTTGTGAGTTATATCAGTCCTATATCATGCAGAAACGTTACATTTCTGATGTGGCTAGGATCATTTTGCCTGACCACTACCTTATCCGAACTAGGGTTATCCGGATACGTGCCGGATGTAATTTCTGACAAATTTTCTACTAGGGATTTTCATCGTCCTCCTTATTGACATTCCTTATTGTCTTTCAATGAGAATGTGGAATAAGGTATTGCTGTCAATCTATATTAGGCTCGAATTGGATGAAGGCCGGATCATATAACTCGATCAAATGTTTTACATGATTAGGCTCGGATTTGTGAACTGTAACATATCCACAGCACGCAGAGACGTTACATTTTTGATGTGGCTAGGATCATTCTACCTGGGTAGTTACCCTATCAGAACTAGGACTATCCGGATTTTAGTTTTAAAAAATTTTCTCCTTGGGATTTTCATCATATTCCTGTATCCTACAACACTTCTTCTTTTCCGCCTCATTCATTCTCCATGTTCCACACCCATTATAGGGTCATGTGCTCCAAACTTACACTTTTAACAATCTTTTGTACTTATCTTTTAATTAATCCTGTGCTATTTTTTGTTTTAAGTTGCTACCGCTTATTCCTTCTCTATCTTTTTTTTAAAGAAAAGTAGCAATTACTGCAACAATTTTCTGTTCTAAACCTATATTAGCAAAAACTGTTTTAAATAGTCTTCGTATACTTCTGAGCATTTCTTTGCCTAACACATAAATCTTGAAATGTCATTAATCTTGTGCAACAGCGCAACAATTATCTTAAACTACAAGCAGACGGCAATTTTTGCATCATAAATTGCGGCATTTCCTTTAGTGTTTCCTGTGGGGCATGGAACCTATACACATATACCTGATACGTGCGGCTATAGGTAAAAAGAGGTGTCCTTCCTTTTCGTAATGGGATTTGATGACGAACATTATATAAACAATGGTCATTAGGTTATAAGAAGAATGGGATCACTTCGTGCGTAGAACGAAAGGGAAGTCGGTTTGTATTGTGTTGTTATTCGTGAAATAAAATTCAAAGGCCTTCGGCCCACAGTTATTATGTCGTCAGGCGGCCGCGGAAATCGTAAAGTTACAACAGGTTTTTAAACAGATTTAAGTTGTCTGCATCATTTAGACAATTGTTTAATGACGGGTTATTTAGGTTCGCTTTTGATTGGTTGACAGAATTTCAGTAGATATATGCTGAAACAGGGACAAACCACAAGTTGCTGTGAAAGATGGATAAATATTTATAAAATTTAACAGTTTGTACTTATTTTTTTACGGAGCTCTGAATATCAGACAATTCAGCAATTTTTTGATAACGTCTTCAAATTTAAATTTTAATCTATTGTCCTTTTCATACCTTAGGTTGGATATTGTTAAATAAAGTTCAAGGTAATTAAGGGTTGGAAGGTTTTATGTTTATAAAGAATCAACACCGACGTTTTGCCTCTATTTGGGAGGCTTTTTCAAGATAGGTTTTTAGTTATGTAATAAAAAGTTCCAAATAGTTGGGTGCATGTAACTGGTACATAATATTAAAATAAACATAAACAGCACAATATAAATAAAGTAATAAATAACTAAATAGTTAAAAACTAACACGAAGAGACAACACGAATATAAAAAAAAAATTCTTGTTGTACCAGTTACAAGTACCGAACTACTTGAAACCTTTTCTTACGTAACTAAGGAACCTACCTTGAAAAAACCTCCCAAACAGAGGCGAAACGTCGGTGGTGGCTCTTCATAAATAAAAACCTTCTAATCCGCAATTTCCTTGAATTTTATTTAATGTTTAAATTTTAATTTTACACAACTGGAGAAGCCCCCGTTAGATTTTTAAGGTTCTTTTTCACTAATTTAAGAGAGTAGTCCTTACATTTTTATTTATTTATATGCTGTAAATTTTTGTGTAAATTCTTTCGTGTGATTTAACCACACACAAAAAACAAAAGAGGCAGGATTGCAACGATGGTCATTATTAAACATACAAAGGCGCCTGTATTCATGCGACAACAACTATAATCGGTGCATTAAAATGTAATTTGCGGTTTTAACTGCTTAATCACGGAACGAAGTAACGAAGAGTATCGGCAATTTTCGCGGTTAATTGTCTGGGAACAAATAGGTAAGCAAAGAAACTTAACGCGGTTCATCTGGGTCAATGTTGCCATTACACCGTTCTTGTCTTAAATGCCAATCAACCGTCGATGGCTCTCAGACGTTTATTTCTTTGCCTTATTTAACCTGCCAACGCATCACTGCACCGGCCTCTTATTATGTGGCTTCCAGTCTAAATCTATCGACATCCCTGTAATGTGCGAAAACTACTGGATAGATTTTGTTCAATTGTTTGTTTAAAAAACTTTGTCAACTTCTTCTCTGTTAGTATCGAAAATGATAAATTTATAATTCAATTTCAATCAGAATATAGAATAAGCCAGTGCTATCAGAGCCTTATGAGGCCCGAATGGATCAGAGTCAGATCATTTAACTAGATCATGCACATACTGGAGTAATCTAACAGGAGTCACAAATGGTGCTTGATTAGGCCAGGATTTGTGAGTTATATCAGTCCTATATCATGCAGAAACGTTACATTTCTGATGTGGCTAGGATCATTTTGCCTGACCACTACCTTATGTGTACTAGGGCTANTTAAAAATTACTTTTCATTGTAGCATATCTCTATACAATAATTAAAAAAATATATACAATATTGTAGCATATTTGTTTACAACTGAAACGCAAATAAATATTCAATAAAAATTGCTACATTTTATCTTCATATTTTTTACAAAATTTATTTAATCTTACTACATTTTGTAATGAAATTCACGAAGTTGTAAATATTTTATTCAAATTGTAAGGAATTTGTCTGAGCCTCTGTCGATATTTCTTCTACAATTTACCACTACAATTTTATAGTCAAATTTAAGTTTACCGTTAGTTAACGTTACTACAAATTTGAGTTGCATTTTCTACAAAACGACCTCTACAACGTTATAGTAATTTTTCTTACAGCATTTTTCTGAGTGTATCTAATTCAATTGCATCAATCAGAAGAAAATGTTTGTAATTTCTGTAGATTTCTCATAAAGGTCCTTGTATTCCTCTGAGTCATCCAACTTCACTAGCGTTACTTTGAGACAGACACTCATGCAAATTTATCTAAAAAGATCGACGCTGATGCCATATGCTTCAACGATATAATAAATTCCGAAAAAGTAAAATGTGTAGGAGTCACACAATGGTCTCCGCTTCTGCATTCTGAATACTTACGAGATTATTTCCAGTTTTCACCCACAAAAGTAGCACCAGAAGCAACATGTATGTAGATTTAATAAAAATTCTTAAGAATCATTACATTCTTACGTGAAAAAAATACTTCATCTCGCACAAAAACCGTTTTTAAATAATAAATATTAAGATCGTGTGCTACTTTATGGTGGAAAATAAGCGGTAAGACAAATTGGTTTCCAAATACCGGCCCAATAATAACAAATCTTCGTGACAAAGCAATAAATGGAAATATTAAAGAACAATAGCCGGATAAAAATACAATCGTAGGACCCCGAGTCAAGATCGTTTTATATGGAAAATATTGCGTAGGCCATGGCGGTCGCGACTGTCGCGCCATTGAAACCATAGCGCTATCTAAGTAGGCAGTAATCCCAAACGTGGTGGACACCCACTTGCCGTTTACATGAGGGCAAATTGCATAAAATTGCAAATTACTTACGCTGCGGAGTGCACATAATACAATGACCGCCTGTAATAACAATAACAACGACAATTGTAGATAAGCAAAAAGGATTTTGTGATGATCACTCTATTAGATAAGCGAAGCTCGCTAGGGAGGTCCATTTTTCCTACACGAATTTCTGCATGAATCGTCTCACAAGTAAACCAATTCATCATCATGAGGTTATCAGCCCTAAGACTGGTTGGACACGCATCTCCACTTTCTCCTATCATGAGCTAATCTTCGCATTTCTCTAACACCAGAACATCTCGAGATAAAAATGTTCAGTCTCTCAGAGTCTCTGAAAGGGAGACTCGAGTCTCTCTGGTGGCGCTGAGAGAGACTATCGAGAGATTGTCAAAAAACCTGTTTAGCGTCTCTGAACGAGAGACTCGAATCTCTCAATAAGTGGTTATAATTTTCTAAGTTCAACATATTTCAGAGATCCCAGTCTTTCTACGAGAGATTCGAGTCTCTCAATTTTTCAGTTTTATTCATTCAGTCTCTTTGTGAGAGACTCGAATCTTTGAATTAACAATTTTATCGTTCGAGTCCCTCATACAGAGACTATGAGAGATTCATAAAAACACCCAAGCAATAACTGAGAGATTGTGAGAGACGCCCTCAGAGACACTGAAAGACTCTGAGATACTGGAGAGAGACTGAAAATTTTTGTCTAGGGATCCCACATCCCTAACTATATACGAACAGTAATCTAATCTAAGTCTACCTCTACTCCTCGTAACTCCTGTTTCTGCTTCTAATATGTCTCTAACTAGCCCTCCATGTCTGAAAAGGTATCTTACCAACCTCTCTCGCCTATGTCTTACTGACCCTTGTTCTCCTGTAATAGTAAACCAATTCTCGGTTAATTTTAACTTGGAAAGTATGTGGACCACTATTATGTATAATGATTTTGAAGAACTTTAAATTTTGATTCAGAATGTTAGTTAAAACTTTGAAAAGTTTGACTTTTAATTCAATTTAGAATCAGAAACCTTGTACTTGACATTAAAAGTTCCTCACTTTTTTTTACTGCCGAAGATTGTTTGAAGTACAGTCTGGTACGCACCTGTGTAAACGGTGGAGGTAGTCTTCAAAATAAAGAAAGGCCGTTTTGAAATAGCAACCATTACAAGGAAATTAAACACATTACGACGATGTTACATCGAATAACCGAAAGAAAAATATTTTGAAACTGGCGTAAAGTGATGGTTTTAGGCATTGAGAGTATCCACTTATGGATGTTAAAGGACTACAATACCGCACTTCTACTAGAGAAAATATATAGATACAAATCGTATATTTACCTATAATCCTGTTAGCGTACTTTAATGAAACGAAAAATTACAAAATAAACTGGAACTACGATTTTACTAGACGTACATCGTGATTGCGATCTTGTTTGATCCCATTAGCACGTCATATAGAGTCTTGATAAATACTTCGGTTAGCAGAAATTATCAGTAACTTAAAAATAATGAAGTAGGTACATCATCTTCATCATCATAAGGTCGTCAGTCTTTAGACTGGTTGGACACGCACCTCCACTCCTTCTTATTCTGAACTAATTTTTGCATTTCCCCAAAACTAGAGCATCCCACACCGTTAAGTATTTGTGAACAACTAATCTAGGTCTACCTCTACTCCTCTTAACTCCTGCCTCTCCCTCTAATATGCCTCTGATTAGATCTTCATGCCTGAAAAGGTGTCCTACCAACCTATCTCTGTTCTCCTATTCTTTCTAATATCTCTTCATTTCTAACCTTCTCTGTCCACGATATCCTCATCATTCGCCTGTAATACCACATTTCGAAAGCTTCTAACCTTCTCTTTTCTGCCGCGCCCACCGTTCATGTTTCGCACCTGTACAGCGCCGCGCTCCAAACATACACCTTTAACAATCTTTTTCGAATTTCTACATTAATTGTTCGCGAGCATAGAAGTGACTTCTTTTTATTAAAGGCGACTCGACCCTGTGCTATCCTCTGCTTTATATCTCTACTACTCGTTCCGTCCTGACTTATCTGATTTCTTAGATACCTAAAATCAGCCACTTCTTCTAATTTTTCATCTCTCACCTTTATATTCGCTCTTTCCCTATTTTTTCTTCCCTTGCATACCAGAATTTTTGTTTTACTTTTATTTATTTTCATAGTGTTTTGTCAATACCGCTTCCATTTTATTTAAAGCTACCTTTAACTCCTCTTTGATAGATACTAATACTGCTATATCATCTGCAAATCTAAGCAGCATCCCTACAGTTGAAGTAGGTACATAACCAGAATAATTTTTTTTGATGGAGTTGATGAAATAAATTTCGAAAGACTATTTGGATGACTTGAATTACAGTCTAAAAAGTTTTAAAGGTCTCTAAATCGAAACATATTCGAAATTCAAGTAATATTATTGTACTTTAGGAAAAGGACACAAGCAGGAACACCTTAGGGTATACCTACAACATGCTCGCGTGTTAATTATTTATTATAAAACTGTTTCTAATTAATCTCGCATTTATTAATTAACGACGTGGACTATTATTTATACGTTTTGTTTTTTGTTGTGTTAATCTGCGTTGTCTGCGTAAACCAGGTAATAAGAGATCTCGGGCGCAGTCAATTTATTTTTTACATGATCAAATGCCTAATGAGTTGCACTTCCTTCTACGCCGGCAAGATCTTGTAAAGAATATTAATATCAAACATTTTACACCGCTGGTTGGAATTTCGTCCTAATTGGCTTAACCAATTGATTACATCTATTCCGCCAAGTAGGGAATTTAAATTTACATTTAAATGTGCAGTTATGCGCATTTTAACTTACGTGTCGAACGCGAACTTGGCCACCACTAATGAGCTATTCATTAGCTCTAATGACAGACATATACGTTAAATTAATTTTCGATTTATTAAGAGCACGCTGTAACTATTCTTTACTTGTTTACTATACTAAGGTTGCATACAATAAGAGAAAATGAAATGTATTAATAGCAAAATAAAAATAGATTGGCAAATACGACGGACTTAGTCGAATATCTAACGCAAATAAAGTTTGAGCTATTCTTAAAAGTTTCATGAACCGATTTAAAGATCTCCTACTACGTATAATTAGTTTATATATTCGAATATAGAATTTAGTATAAGTGAATCCTGCCTGTGCAAATCAAATCAAAACTTTGCTGAGAACTGAACAGGTTGACGTGTTTCTGAGGAAATGTCGTTCTTAATTTCCAGTTTATTTCTGGATTCGTGTTCTTTATATCTAACTAATTTCCTTTGATGCTTTCATTTGTTCAAATTTCCCTTTCATTGTCATAATTTTATAGAAGATACTGTGACATTTAATTGCAGAATCAGGATAAAGCAGCTTTTCATTGCAATTTATGAAAACAAAACTTAAAAATACTTTTCTTAGAGTCCTGCGAAAGGGCATATGTAACTCGTGTAAAATAAGTAACTGCAGACAGAGTAGTGAACGCCATCTGTAGTAGTTTGCCACACAAATCGACACCCTTTTACTAAAGAGGACCTTTTTAAACATTAATAAATTCACAATTTCTGGCAAATGTCTACAGGTGACGTTTGTTATGTCACCTACAACTATTTATTGAACGCTGTTTAAGGGTAGCAGATAGGAGCTGTTGGAGCTGTCAATGGCGTACTGGTGACTGACCACGAACTTAATATTACTTATGGTGCATCTGACTGCCTGATACTCTTCCTAAATCATTTATTGAATTGAAAGCTCACCGAAGCAAACATAATTCAAATTCAAAATATTATATTAATGATATAGGTACATGTTGAAGTTCTCGTTTACAAGTTTACATCAAAATTTATAATTTTGGTTTAGAAAATCGAATTTTTGCAACGAAAATTTGAAGAGAAATGCCTACAGTTTGAAAAATGATTACGAGCATCAGGAGCCGTTTGTATCGGTATGCTTTAATATAAAAGCGTACAACAGAGGTTATTAATTATCTTAAGTGCTGAAAGAGGAAGCGTAACGCCAGTAGTTTACTTTTTGGAAAGGAGCTGGTTGTCAGAAAGACGACATAACATGTTAGACTGCCTAGGTGAGGTAAACAGGCGTGAACTTCATTATAAATAGAAGGGCTAAATTTAAATAAGCTAGATAGGTGTACGAACTTTAATATTCTAGGACATAAAGCACTTAGAACTGTCTACATCCGTGCACGTTTCCTCTCTGGAATTAAAGGGTATTTTTGAAACATTTTTCGGTTTTAAGTATAAATCCGTATCCTATACTAGCAACTAACGAAAAGTATAACGTACGCATTCGTTTTCGTGACTCAGTGATGTGACTAATACCGAAAAGCTCAATTTACTCTTTGCTTGATCTTGTTTATTTTTTAATACAATAAATTGGTCTGTTTGTCTCTTTAAAAATGGTTTTATGATCGGATGGGTATGAGATTATTGCAGAAATAAGTAGATAAGGGGTTGGCAAGTGGGGTTTCAAAGGGGCGGTTTTCTATTTTATGGCTTGTTACTCCATCAGGGGGTGTCACAGTTGACAGTCGCTCGTTTCAAAACCAACTTTCCGAGAAAAACACTCACTAAATATTGCTATTAAGACTTTCTTTCGTGTACTAATTGTGAAAAGAAGAAAGAGTGATTTTCCTTCTTTTAGACGGTTTCCGAGAAAATTGGTACGAATTACCTTTCGTCATTCATCAACTGAAAGGTATCTATTGACATTATCTAAGTTTCGGCAGTTTCTCAATAAATTGTTCAACGCTAGTAGATAAGTTCCTACCTTGTTATTTTAGTCGAAGCTGACTGTTGGCAGACACTTAAAATAAACCCTATACCTATTCACCTGTCCGTTTAAAGAATGGGGTGGGGGGAATATGTACTCGGGTTCATTATATGGGTTAGAGTTAAGACGATGTAATTATAGCTGAGCAAGTTCACTTGCAAGATGTCACCGCGGGCACTGGTTAAAAATAGGAATTCGCTGCAACTAAGACATGGTTGGAGCGCAATGAATAATTGGAAGTAAATGTGACCGTTACACAAAACAATGGCTTTCGCTCTGGTTAACGAACAATTCAACTTGTGTGTTACACTAACTGACATTTGTTTTAACGTCGATTCTAGATATTATTAGGTAGTTACAAGTTTGGTTGTTTACATTAAAAAGTTAATTTTCTTGACCCTTACTTAAGAATAAATAATTTGGGTAAATGTCTAGATGATGGTCCCCACCCCCGAAGGGGATGGGGATGGGTGAGATCGAAAGAGGAGGTCTCCCCCACCACTGTACCATAAAAAGTTCGTGGCGGTCTCACCCCCATAAAAAGTTATGGGGGGTGAAAGTTGATTATTGTGACAATTTTCATACACTATAATTCAAATAAAATTCAATAAAAAAATATTTTCAAACGGGTGGAGGTGGGGGATCGAAAGAGGGTGGTCACTTGAACAAAACCCGATAACCTAACCTAACCTACCCTATTGATAAAGATATTTAAATAATGCTTTATATAACTTTCTCAATATTTTTATGTATTTTTCGATTAGTTTTACCTTTGAATATTGTTTAAGAATGACTATATAAATATTTACATGCCTAGAAATGTATAAATATTGGCATATTTATTAACTTTGAAACTTTATAACTTTTTATGGTACAGTGGTGGGGGAGACCTCCTCTTTCGACCCCCCCCCCATCCCCACCCCCGAAGGGTGTGGGGGCCATCATCTAGACCTTTACCATAATTTGTTTAAGATGGTTAGATACTAATAAATTTATTTAAACATTGTAATTGCCTCACCGGATTTTTGCATCGTCAATTCGCGAGCACAATTATCGATCACTCGTCTGTAGATCTAGGAATAATTCCCGGAAAAAAACTCGAAGAGAATGCCTATTTCTTATTGATTTTCCTTTGCTTTCCTACTCTTTCTAATATCTCCACATTTCTGTCCTTTTCTATTCACGGTATTTTTAATATCCTCCTGTAACATCGTATTTCTTTTTTTGATGACTGAAAAAATTACAGGAGAGCAACGAAACATTAGATAGTTATTTATTTGTAAAAATATTTTGGGGACCATATTTTGTTACCAGTTTAATATACCCATCAACAGTGATGATGTATACAGATAACATTAGATACATTACGTTACATGTATATACCTGTGTATGTAATTTCTTTCTTTCATTTTTTCAACCTTTAATTGAACAAAATTTTTTCAAACTTTAAATTCAGATGCTGTAAGAGATCAAAGTCGTTAAACCAGGTATATCTATGTTGGTATAGCTTGTGTAAGGTGTAACCAATGTCCCACTGTTTTCTCGGAAATATTTTCGACGGATATTATATTACCCGTGGACAATAAAACTGTGGTCGAAGTTAGGAAAGGGCTTCCATCACTACAAAGGCCAGACCGTATCAGTTACTTAGTATTAGTTAGTGGTAGGTTCGAATACTTTGTCTACCTGCAGTAAAAAAGACGGTATAGACACCTATTTATAAACGACATCATAATAATTAAATGAATTCGTATTAATAATATTTAAGGATTGAGATTCTAATGTTGATCCCTAGTGAAATATAATTTAAATATAAAATACAAAAGCTTCGAATTACGAAACTTTTCTCAAAAGTATTCATTAGATTTAAGCAATTATGTTGTATTTAATTCAAATCATAATCATTTTAATCCAGTATATTTATAATCGGGTTCATTCTTCACACAATAGTAATTGTATATTTGTTTCTGTGAATCTATCTGA
Organism: Agrilus planipennis; assembly: GCF_000699045.2. NCBI lineage: Eukaryota > Metazoa > Arthropoda > Insecta > Coleoptera > Buprestidae > Agrilus > Agrilus planipennis. The sequence goes on along the minus strand of NW_020438915.1, from coordinate 296,251 downwards.
AACTCTGAACTTAAGTACCTAAATATGATTTCATCTTGACCTAAACATTCTAAATTGACCCTTGAAAACAATAAGGATGTATCAGTTTAATTTATTCTATAAACGCCTTTACTGTGCGTATATAAAGTGGTTGTCAAAAATGCTTCAGACTTATACAACGTTTATAACGAAGACAAGTCAGTATATTATGAGTATGCATGTCAAAGAAAAGAAAAACGAGAACGAAACACTGTTCAGTTTTGCTAGTAATTATTCCTATTTATTGCTAATGTATAGGGTTGTTTGGAAAGTCATTTCGTTTTTTTTTGTGGAAATGAAAGACAGTTTTCGTATAATAAACAAATACTTTATTAAATTATATATTGACCGTTCTGGTCCAACACCTTTTGCCATCTTTCTGGTAGTAGCATAATTCCACGCTCATAAAATTTTTGGTCTTTGCTGGCAAAAAACTGATCGA
>NW_020438915.1:282293-288624 GCF_000699045.2 Agrilus planipennis | reverse complement strand
ATCATTCAGTTTGTCCAGCTGATGACAGTAGACTTCCGAATTAATCGTTGTGTTATCCGGTAAAAGCTCAAAAGAAACGATTCCTTTAAAATCCCACCAAACAGACAGCATCACCTGTTTTTGGTGAATACCGGCTTTGGAAATGGTTTGAGCCGGTTCATCTTTTTTGCTCTATGACCTTTTGCGTTTGATGTTGTTGTATACAACCCATTTTTCGTCCCAGTGATGATGCGCTTCAAAAACGGGTCATGTTTGTGACGTTTGAGAAGCGAATCGCAGACGTCAATGAGGCGACACAGATTTCTCTCTGTGAGAACATGGGGAACCCATACATCGAGCTTCGAGGATAATCCCAGACCTTTCAAGTGGTCATAAACTGTTGAATTTGATAAATTTAACCTCAATCCGATCTCACGTGTTGTTATTCGCCGGTTCACATCAACTAATGCCTTTATCGCGTCTTTATCAGCTTCAACCGGCCTTCCCGAACGTGGTGCATCTTCGACATCAAAATTGCCGGATCGAAATTTAGCGAAGCAGTTCTGGCACTGGCGTACTGTCAACACACCTTCTCCATACACATCAGTCAATTTCTTTCTGGTTTGAACAGCATTTTTACCCTTTCTGTAGTAAAACAGTAAGATATGTCAACCAAAAACTACTGCGTAGAATTAATTGGAATTTTTCACACACAAGCCTTGCTATATGAGCTCTCAAAGCATATAAAAATTATACGGCTTAAATGTGAAGTTGGGTGCAAAAGAATACAATTAAATCCTCTGTCGGGAAAAAACGAAATGACTTTCCGAACAACCCGATATATTTAATTTCAAATTATGAATAAGTTAGCTAGCGGAATTCGGGTTGAAAGTTTGGGTGTGTGAAGAAAAATAATTATAAGCAGATCAACATAATAATTTTATATGTAAGTAGACCTTATTGCAAGTGAAAACGTCAAAGATTATATCTTAGAGATGAAAAATTAATAACGTTGCTTATGTAGTTAACAAGAATGCCAAGTGAAAGATCCCTTTCCTGGACGACCCACCACATCTAAATCTAAATTTTTCTTTCTTGCGGCCGCGTAGTATTTTTATGTTTTCCTCTTCCTGTTTTTCCAGCGCCAATGAGTAAATTTTCGAGACAGCGAGGCTTTTGCGCTCCAAAACCGAGCCCCGTGAAAGGCGACTGTTTATAAATCATGTTGTCGCAAAAATTATGGTCATGATTTTAATTGGACATCGAGACAGACGCTTTATGAGTACAAGTTCCGGTAGGAATTCGGGAAGGTATTGTGTTACTTTGCACGAACTTTCCAACGAGACGACCGAGATAATGTTCCTGTTATTGTTCGAGGAACGGCTACGGCCCTTACGACCGTTCCGGAATGATGATGGCCACCTTCTTTGGCTCTAAAAGCAAAATTTATGACACGAAAACTGCACTTACCGACCTAAACTCATGAACGTGAATAAGCCATATCTTTTTACCCAAGTGCAACGATAAAACCTATGACTTTTAAGCCAACGACACGCTTCCGACAATATTTTCTTCTACAGAAACTATTCGTTCGTTTATTTAGAATCTCCGAGCATTTTTACGGTAAATTACTTTTGAAGTTATACTTCTTTTGATCTTCTTTTTAGATTGTCTCTGTCAACGGAAATTCTAAGTTATTACTTGTATTTGTAAGAGAAAGAGGGAAAACGATATGGATTATTGCATATGAACATGATACAGAATTGGTGGCCGATAATTTTGTAGAATTAAAGAAAATAGTGCACGAAGAGAAAAATGTTACTATGTTGTCTAATAATTTGGGTGCTTTTGTCCAATAGTGGAAAAATTGTCATGCTGGCATAATAAAAATTCATATGATTTCTTGTAAAGCTTATAAGGGGCTCTTACAAAAATTGCTGGTCTAATATTTAATTTTGTCAATACATATTCCTTGCACTCATTTTATAGTAACGAGCATGAATTTTTTTTTAAGATTTTTCTCTCAGAGACAGGAAAGCTAGAACAATGTTTATTAAAGAAAGAGCTAGAATTAAATAGTGAAAAATCAAAGGTTATAGAATTTGGACAGAAGAGAGGAAGAAAAGAAAGGAAAAAAATAAAATAGTATGGAAGGTAGTAGAGATGGAAAAGATAAGGAATTATTCATAATTAGGATAATGATAGGGATGAGACCCATATTATCAAAGAAGTGGTTAAGGAAGGACAATTATGGGAAGGATAATATGGATTAGAAGTCATGTAAGGATAGGGTTGCCATCTCTAAAATTTGGAAACCAGGACAAGACGCATGAAAATCCCGGATTTTAGAGTCCAGAACCCGGACATGTCAACAGGTTTTTTTAAACATAGTCAGTGTTTTATTTATTTTCAGACCTTAAAATTAAATTTAGTCATTCTTTATCATCATTTTCAATGTACCTAACAAAACAGAATCTTATTACAGTTTGTTACAAATTGTTTTAATAATCAGTTAGATTTCTTTTACGTGTGTGGCGGGCGGCCCAAGACTTTAAATTTTTAAACCAGGACTACAAATGAAACCCCTCCCCGGACGCTCCCCGGATGCCCTCTAAACTAGGACAAATCCGGGGAAACCCGGACGGATGGCAACACTATGTAAGGATAATTGGGTTAGGAGACTGACGTTATTCAATGTGTTGACGAAGAGTATAGTGTTTTATGGGGTGGAAATATAGAGATGGGGGAAAAAGAAGTTCCCTTTACCAAAAAATAACATATTTTCGTTGGTTGGACCAACTTTATTGAAGCAGAACTCATAGGTATATTGTTGTTTATCTTATGAAAAAGGCAATTTCACGAAGATATCTGAAGCCTTAAGATATCGTAACACTTAGTAAAAGTGTGAAATATACCTGGCAGTAATATTGTTATTGTCATCGTAAATCCTAGGGCATTATGTTCGATCACGTTCATGACGAAATTGTTTGTACAACTCAGAATGTTACTTTACATTATTCGCTTCATCTTTCCTGGTAATTTTTATATAAATATGAGGGTGACCGAATAAATACTTCTTATACTGAAATAGTGTTAAAACACGTAAAAAAAATAATAAAATTCAAAAGTCTTTATAAACGGATAATTAGTTTCAATCAACATCGTTACTAGAATTTCGGACTCTTCTTTTTCTAGCTTTGTTCAATGATTTCTAAAGATATTTTTACATGGGCTTATATTAAAATTTTTGCATACTTCATTGTGCATACTACAGTTAGGTATACTACCAGACGACGGCGCACAATTGTCAATTGTACCCCGAAGTTTAGGTACAGTCCCCAGTTAGGTTACAAAAAACGCCCTTTTTAATTATCCTTTTACCTGTCATGTTTGGTCCACAGTTAGGGTGCCCCTGTCTGGATTATTTCAGAAATTCCAGCAACCACCAGAAACTAAAGATAACTAAATTGTTAACAAGGCTAAAACTAAACTCTGTTGTTTCCTTTACAGTAAAGTTTGTTACTCTTCTTCTTTGACAATAGCTCTAAGGTCAAAACAATTTTGAAATTATAATGCATAAACATAGCTCTTCTATTCTAACTCCCCTTTTCTTTATTAAAACATTGCCATTAAGCGTTTGGTGTTTTCATTTGAGCATATGGGATTTGGCGACATGTTTCGGATACTTTGAAGAACGTTCCCTGTCTGGGGCCATCGCGTAACTGTAAAGTTGTGTTGCCGTTGTGTCGTCGTAATACGTTTTTCCGTTCCTTTTTGCCAATTAAAATGGAATTTGTTTGCCGCAGACGCTAGCAATCGTAACAGACGCAGTAATAGGACATGGAAATTTAATCCCTCGGCCGACGGCTTCGTCCAATTTTTCCGCCACCCAATTCGACCGTGGCGCACATTGGACAGACCAAATCTGAAACCCCGCTGACAGAAAAATGGCAAATCCGACTGCGGATGATAGAGGATTTTACGATCCAATCCTATTTACAAATATAATCACGAATTTAAATAGAAATTTAGTCTGAAACCCTTCTCTACTACCACCATTGTATAAATTAAAACGCAGAATGCAGGATATGATACAATTTTATTTGAAAAAAAATGTGCACCAGTATATTGTAGTACCTACCCTCACCTAATATCTCTAGAGAAGCTATTAGCTAATAAAATAATTCGAAGTGGTCTGTATTCTGTCGAAACTGCCAGATGCGGATCGCGATTTCGATCTTTTTGGATCTCATCAGCACGTCGCAGGCAGCTCCGACGGAACACAGACCAACTTTTACCTGCTGTCTTAACAGCGCATTTTAGAAAATACTACAAACGGAGCGGTGAGCGCCATCTGTAGCTAATACTTTAATGGAGTAGATTGTGTCACTAAAGCTGATTTTGGTGTTTTGGGTTTGACAAAATATGTCTACAAGTCTTATCGTCATTTAAATTTCATTGGAAGAAAGTACAATTAGATTTTTTAGTAATTTTCTTATTTTCAAAGAGCAGTCTCTATAAATCGAATCTCGCTCCAGGAGAGAAGTTCTTTTTAACACTTAAGCATTTTATTCTTACATTCGATATAGGTACTTCAAATTTCAGTATTCTATTAGTTTAATTCATTAACAGAAGTTTTATTAGATGATGCTTTAAATGTTGTTCAATTCGAATCTATTCATCAAAATTAACGTTATTCTTTTGTGTTTTTTGTTAAAGAAGCTTTGGCGTAACAGTATCTACTGTAACTAGGTAATATAGATAATATCGTTTAAGTTTGCCCCTCTGTCATGAAGTCATGATGTTATCGAAAGAGGCTTGCAATACTTGCCATATCATCCATCGATATATCGTCGTTGTTATCTCACGTTCTTCCACTTTAATTTGATACGTGACTTTTGCTGTGATCCTACGCAAAATTGTTCCGTTTCTTAAGTAAACAAAACGGGATGACTTACTTCCTAGGGCCATTGATCCCGTTGATTCTTCATCTCGACGACTCAACCGTGAAAAATAGGACGAACAACACGACCAACATCGATTGAACGAGGAACGAGGATCCCTAATAATAAACGCGTTGTGCATGATTAAATGTAGCACATTTTTAGTTAGTACCTACACTGAGGAATACGTTTAATAATAACAGTAGGAGGCGGTCAAGCGGGGAAGATGCATGTGCTCCTTGTAGATACAACATACTTGTCGGAAATAAGGTTACAATTAGAGCAGAATGTGTCCGACCAGGTGTCCTGTCTTGTCTATTTGATTGCTCAAGTACCCGTACCGTATTGTGGGAGGCGGTTGTTACAGAACAAACTAAATGAAAAAGAAATTTACTTTACCAGACCGCGTTTCGTTTTGATTTGAACGAGACAGCAATGTCAGATTTACGTCTCGAACGAGAATCATAGAAGAGCTCGAACGTAGGTACCGTTTTTAATGAATTTAGGAGTGGCATCAGTACCTATTGAAGATTGTGGTCCGTGTCGTCGTTTTTATTGCAGTAAAGACTATTACAATAAGGCGTACCTGTATAGATAGTTGCTTGTTGATTGTGTGCTATTTTTTAAATCACTGTTGCAGTTTATTGACTCAAATGATAGCACAAAGCTAGAATTGTACAAACATTGTTTCGTATCATTTACAAGGATAAATGACGAGTGTACAAGATTCTATATTACTTCACTGAATCTACAGTATTGGAAAATGTATTTTATTTAATATCACATGAATTTTTGAAAAAGTTTACGTCTTTACCAGTTGCAGTTTAGACTTTCATTGAATAATATCGCCTGCAGATACAAAATTATCATTTATAAAGTAGTCGTGTTTGTTTTTGGGCTAATCGCATGGTGAATTAATTTTTATTATATCTATTGGTGATTAATATGCTATTATTAAAGAATTATATTATACCATGTTTTATCCGCGGCTTCGCTTGCCATGATGTCCTGACTACGTGTCAAAGATCATCGACGTCGATCTCTTTGAATGCAAGGTACCTTATTTCTTTTTCTCTACCCCTGACATGGAAATGTGGTGTTACAGGCGAATGATGAAGACAGAGAAGGTTAGAAATGATGAGATATTAGAAAGAGTAAGAGAACAGAGGACTCTATACAAATAACTAAACCTTCATTTCTATTAACATTTAACGTATGTAGATGATGGTACGAGGGTGGATTGATAAGTTTCCGGCCTGACCAAGAAAAACAAGGTTTTTAAAAATTTTTTTTTTTTATTTCTCAACATAATCTCCTCCAAGGCTGATACATTTCTCATAGCGGTGTTCCAGTCTATTAATGCCATCTCTATAGACTGATTCGTCAAGCTCCTCAAAATAACCATTTAC
>NW_020438915.1:267694-282282 GCF_000699045.2 Agrilus planipennis | reverse complement strand
CTAGCAAGGAGATCGGGCTGAAACTATAGCTACAAGCTATCCAAGGATGGTACTATAGAATGTCACCTCAAGGTAGGCCTAGTGGCGTCATCTCTTGGTTAGGCCGGAAACTTATCAATCCACCCTCGTAATATGGAATGAAGTTAATTTGCACATTAAACAACTCTCAAAGGCAGTAATTAATTGGGCCATTTAAAAGAACCGTCGTGTAAAATGGCCTTTGCGATAGCTATCTTAACAGCAAACGACCATGTCACTGTATCTGTTCGGGAAATTAACCTGCCTAAGCAAATTAATTTGATATTATTGAACGAAAACCAGTTACTTAATGTTAAGTAGAATTGTTAATGGAAATTACTTTGTCGACTCAAAGTGAGAAAGTTTATGTAACAAAAACTTTTCTTCCTCTTTACAAAAATTATTGCCCTTCTATACTCATTTGATTGAGGAAAATGAGCCTATTAAATACAAAAATTTGATTGTTAAATAATAATATAAATGTGTCGAATCAGGACCTTCAATTTTGACGAAAATTACGTTAGTAAATCCATGAGATGAGGTTGTTTTAAAGCGTGAACGAAAGTAGTTTATAGGATAATTCAATCGTGACGCGATATCTTCTAGGTTTAGCGAATTCCAGATTAAACATTATCAATAAGGATTAAGAACCTTGACAGACTCAAGTTAAGAATTACTGATTCTACTAACCATTAAATAATGCAGCTCGGTTATTATTGTGACTTTTGCAGTAATATAAATATTAACGAAACTCGAATTTTCATTGAATCCTGGGTGTCATTTGAACAATTCAAAACTCCCTTTCCAATTTAGTCATCATCATCATAAGGTCATCAGTCCTAAGACTGGTTGGACATGTACCTCCACTCTTTCCTATCCTGAGCTAAACTTCGCCTTTCCCTAAAACTAGAACAGCCCACATCCTTAACTATTTGCGAACAGTAATCTAATCTAGGTCTACCTCTACCCCTCCTAACTCCTGTTTCTGCCTCTAATATGTCTCTGACTAGACCTTCATGCCTGAGAAGGTGTCCTACCAACCTATCTCGCCTATTTTTTATTGACTTCCATAGAGTCCTCTGTTCTCCTATTCTTTCCAATACCTCTTCATTTCTAACCTTTTCTACCCACGATATCCTCATCATCCGCCTATAACACCACATTTCGAACGCTTCTAACCTTTTCTTTTCCGCCGCTCCCACTGTCCATGTTTCACACCCGTACAACGCCGTGCTCCAAACATACACCTTTAACAACCTTTTTCGAATTTCTAAATTAACCGTTCGCGAGCATAGAAGTGACTTCTTTTTAAAAATAGCGACACGACCCTGCGCTATCCTCTGTTTATATTCCTACTACTCCTTCCATCCTGACTTATCTGACTTCCTAGGTATCTAAAATCAGCCACTTCTTCTAATTTTTCGTCTCCTATCTTTATATTCGCTCTTTCCCTACTTTTTCTTCCCTTGCATACCAGTGTTGGGGGTAAAAAAAAGCAGTCACATCACAAATTTGACGCCGTTTAGGATAACGACCAATTTCAAACAGTTTTTTTCGACTCTACGTCTAAACTTGTACAACTTTGATTCAAAGCTCTATTTTTAGAGCCGAATTCACATCGGGGTTTAATGTTGGATTACTTCTTCGAAATGAAAATGCGTAATGTTCCCAATGGGTCGTCGACTTGGCTTTGTGCTGATGTCGTAGTGTACGTTGCTCACCATAATAGGCCTCTTTCCTTACACGACCTTATTTACTGCGTTGGCATGGGAACTGCAACTCAAACATAGCCGGCATTTCTCCCGTTTTTGTGCATCGCACTCGTTTATTTTAAGTAGTTCAAGTTCAAACCAACCAGAGACAGTCACATTCTTCCCGGGATATTAACAATTATTGCCTACACGCATTGTCGGACCAGGTAACAGATGGCACTTGAAATTCCTTATATGACCGAAAAGCTCCGACGAGACACAGACTTCACAACTCAACTCTCCGGAAAGTTCTATTAAACATCAAACAACTTGAACTTCTTTTATATATTTGAAGTAAAACTTTTTTGATACGGCACTTGAAGGATTCTTGATGGTCAAGCTTCTGAGTAAACACTAGTCATAATGTGTTTTTCAATTTGTTTCGATAGCAGTGACTGGAGTGGTTGAATGAGGGAAAATATCACACAACTTTCAACTTCGTTCTGGATATTAACCTTTCAAAAAGATATTGATATTAATACATATAAGCTTTGTAGTCGTTAAAATTGGTGACCAATTACCACTTAGTTTCCGTCATTACATTTGATGCATACAAAAAGCCAGGAGTTTGCCATGTTCTTGAATGTCTAATAATTAAATCAACCACTCTAAGACGATTCCGATACCAAACCTAACAAATAAAATTGAATTAGTAGAAGTTAAAGTCGAGCAATGATGGAACCCGAAATAAAAATGTTGGGTCTCTCAGAGTCTCTGAAAGCGAGACTCGAGTCTCCGTTTCTCATCGAGTCTCTCTGGTGTCGCTGAGAGACACTGTCGAGAGACTGTCAATAAACTGTTTCGTGTCTCTGAACGAGAGACTCGAGTAGCTCATAGAGAGATTCTCATTTCGTATCCAGTCTCTGAACGAGAGACTCCAGTAGCTCATAGAGAGATTCTCATTTCGTATCCAGTCTCTGAACGAGAGACTCGAATCTCTCAATAAATGGTGTCTCCATAGACATGGTAAAAATTTTCTAAATTCAACATGTTTCAGAGATCCCTGGCTTTCTACAAGAGACTCGAGTCTCTCAATTTTTTAGTTTTATTCATTCAGTCTCTCTGTGAGAGACTCGAATCTCTGAATTAACAATTTTATCGTTCGAATCTCATACGGAGACTGTGAGAGATCCATAAAAACACCTACGCAATAACTGAGAGACTGTGAAAGACTGTGAAAGATGCTCTCAGAGACGCTGAAAGACTCTGAGAGACTGGAGAGGGACTGAAAATTTTTGCCTAGGGAAGTTGCGCCTCTAACCACACCCTTGACCTTTTGAACTCTTTACTTTTAGTTCATGATTTAGTCGCGAATCCTTAGCGCACATTGTAGAAAGTAAATAGAATTGTAAACTTACTTTATGTTCACCACTCTAGGTTGTTGTTACTAGATTACTAACTTTTTGAAATTGAACAACAATCTACGTCATCTTGAATTTAATTTTTTCGTATTTTTTTGGACGATCATCACTTAGTTAACGTATCTTTTACATTTCCTTTGAAGAAACGACCACAAATTATTTTGTTAGTATTCAACAAGCCTTTTAATTGTGACTGATTCCCACTTGAAATACTTTGTATTTCAGGGTCATTTTAATATATGTAAACAAATAAAAATCGCACCTAACATTAAATAATAATTTCTTTTTCGTAAGATTATGTAGCCATAGTAAATGTTATTGTAATACTATACTATTTCAAAGAAGTTCTTTTTTCACTTTGATGTCGCGTCCAGTGTGTCGGATAATTATTTGAAGCGGAAGGAAACGTGCTTTTATGAACACACGTAGGTACGTGTCAATATTTTGTTGATTTATGGGTTGGTTCAATTTTTGTCCACATCTGCTTTTATTGACCTGTGACTTGAGCATATACGAAAGGTCCATTAACTCCGGATTATAATCACCGTAATCCAGATGCATTAGGTGTTTTGTGCTTTTACTAAGTCGTTTATTACGATCGTTCTTCATTCACATCTGCATGGTTTTCTTCTTTTACTTCTTTCTCTCCTCGACAATCCCCGTGACCAGGAAAGCGGTTCAGTAATGAGCCGGAGAGGATTTTTTCTACATAATGTCTTTACTGATTAACTACCACATTCATTTATCATGCACCTGTCACTTACATCCCTTTTCCCCTTTTAGCTTGCGACATAATGTTGCGTGAGTACACCGCGTGTCGCCTCGCTTGATTTTGAGACAAACTCGATAAAAAAGCGAAAGAATAGCGCAGTTCTTTAGCCAATGTATGATACTGACATGTTGTGACAGTGATTACAAACACGCATCGACTACTTTACAGAAATCAATAACTTTATTCAAAATCTATTATTTTCGATTAAAATAATTCGAAGTGGTGTGTATTCTGTCTTTTTGGATCTCATTAGCGCGCCGCAGACAGTTCCGACAGAACACAGACCAACTTTTACCTGCTGTCTTAACAGCGCGTTTTAGAAAATACTACAAATGGCGCGGTAAGCGCCATCTGTTACACGATGCTACATTTTAGGATTAATTTTAATTTTACCTCAACGTAAATTTATAAAAAGATTCAAACTAAATGAGAACTTACCTATTGTAGAAACTTGAAGTTAAAGATACAATACCTACTTAATTTTTAAAAAATTCCCTTTAGGCTAACCTTAATCGATGAAGTAAGCGAGACGGTATAATTTGTTAATTATAGACCATTCAACACTGCACTCATCTAATTTTAACCAAAAATCGAGTGACTACTTCTGAATAAAAGACTAAAGAAACAAACTCACTGATGTAGGAAATTTGTCAGACATTGAAAAATAAATTCGCCTGAATAATATTATTAACACCACTGCTGTAAGTGTAGATCGCGGCTGCTTTGGTAAGTCACATCAGTTGAAAGGCGACCCTCATCACTGTCTTTTTACTGGTTTTTACAACATCTGACGTTTTCCCAAAAGGATGTATTAATAATTAATTAAATTACACTTTCAAATTTTCGGTTGAAGGATTTCTTATTTACAAAGCTGATTTTAAATTTCATTCAAATTAGCTTTTTGCTGAGGGAGGTATCTATATCGCTGACGAAACGTGTTTCATAATAGTTAAAGAAAACGTTAAATATATATATTTAAAAGGGTCAATGACAACAGATTTGTCAATGCCAGGTAAGTCCCGCCAATAAACATGACGGTGTACCTACATTGGACAAAGTGGTCTAATTTTGAAAATAAGACTCAAGGAACGAACATTATTTTAAATTATACTGACACCCCAGAAAGTTATCTTCAATTTAATCACAATCCAGGTATTTATAGAAGATATTGATGATAATGGTAAAGAACGTAGTTGATGACCTTTTTATACCATGTTTCACTTTGTTGCAGAAATGCCTGTGTGAAACAAAGTGATACATCATAGGTAACCAATGCAGATAATGTTACCGAAAGAGCTTGATGAAACATGAGTAAAGTAATGCGTCCTTTTTTTAAAAAAATCCTGCAAAGTGTCACTTCGACAACTTGCCAGGATGTTCAAGGGGTCCTACAATTCGCACACGATGGTTTTATAATCAAATTAATCTAGAGATAGTATATCGAATGCCGCAAAGCCGCAAGATATACTTTTTGGGTTCATGTAACGCAGCAGCGATTCGATCAAGTCACGAAAGCCACTTGTAAATGATATATGTATGGCTGCCTTTACATACGCAAATGCAAGAATTTACGTGTAAATAATGCAATTTCGATAAACGATCTCATATATAATAAATCAGAGGTTTATTCGCGTTATACACATCGTATTAAACAGAAATAAAGAAGAAGTTATAATATTGAACACTTGTATATGGAAAACTAGGATAACTTTGCAGAAAAGGAACAATCTTTTAATACCCAATGTTTAATCACCCAATGTAACTTATCATATTCAATACCTATAAGTGTATTCTATATATGACATACAGACATAGTTGGAGTTAATATGATTATTGTTCCGGAAACGTAAATCTAATAAGTAATGTAGAAAACCACCCTATTATGTTTTTCCTTAATAGAAATTATTTAATTAAAGTATTTTTTTACTTTCCGCTTATTCTACCTAATATTCTAACAACCGATAATTTTTAACGGTCAAGCAAAAGTTGACGGCTACAATCGATATTACAATGGTCGACTTACGGTATGATTGAAACTATTTTATTTAGGGTTCTTCATCATCATCATAAGGTCGTCAGTCCTAAGAGTGGTTGGACACGTACCTTCACTCTTTCCTATCCTGAGCTAATCTTCGCATTTCCCTAAAACAACCCAAATCCCGAACTATTTGCGAACAGTAATCTCATTTAGGTCTACCTCTACCCCTTCTAACTACCGTTTCTGCCTTTAATATGTCTCTGACTAGACCTTCATGCCTGAGTAGCTGTCCTACTAACCTATCTCGCCTATTTCTTATTGACTTCCATATAGTCCTCTGTTCTCCTATTCTTTTTAATACCTCTTCATTTCTAACCTTCTCTATCTACGGTATCCTCATCATTCGCCTGTAACACCACATCTCGAACGCTTCTAACCTTTTCTTTTCCGCCGCGCCTACTGTCCGTGTTTCGCACCCGTACAGGGTTCTTATCCGACCGTAAGAAGATAAGCTAAGAATACCTTTGCTTATTGAATAAATGGAAGGAAATTGAATAAAATAAAATTTCTTTTCTGTAATGCAAAATAGTAAAGCTAATACGTTCCTGAATAATGTGAGGATAGAAAACTTTATTATTTGTTAATACTAAGTATGCTAATACTAACGTGCTATGGAATTCATGAAAGTTTAAGTTTTAATACAATAGCTTATATTACGAAAAATTCCTAACGTGTGCTTTGAAAGTTTCTTAAAGCAAGAATTTTGTATCACAATTCCGACATAGTTGGAAGCGTATTGGTAGTAGCTGATGGAATCTTTGTTATTCACCGGGAAATGAGCACTTTTCTGGTGAACATTATAGATACATGTATACATAAATAGCTGCATTCTTTTAGTTTAGGAGATGCCGGGAAAATTTACGTCACTCCACAATTTTCTCGGATGAAATACTGTGAGAGAAATTGCGAACATGTAATTTCGCATCGGGTTGGATGATTTATTTTGCCGCGATTGCATACCAACGTTCGAGTCACAAAACATTTTGCTCTTCTATTGGATGCTCTTTTCAAGTTAAAGAAATAAATTACCAGCTAATCGTCCGGGGTTGTTGCAAACGCGGTCTCTTTGTGCCTTCAGCGAAATTGCTCTAGTAAGTAGCAATTCATGTGAACTGCTTTTATGATTCTTTTAAATATGGAATGCTTCTAGAGTAGAAATTTTACAACGTTTCAGTAACCAATTGTTAATCTTTCAAAGCAAATGCAAGACAAATACCAATATCACAGTAGTAAATTTATTACTCATTAAATTGTTGTTGTTGTATTTCAAATTTAACAATGATCATGAAATTTTGTACCCTCATTGTCAGGGATACAGAAAAAGATATACGGTAACTTTTAGCCAGAAAAAAATACAGTTCCCGAGGTATACAAAAGTTAGTTTCATGTGGTCTTCGTAACAAGTCGTTAACAAGTATTTGGGACATCAACATGAGCGAAGCCGCGAGTAAAACTTAGTTAGAAATAAAACTAAAAAGATCGCTTTTAAAATGTACAAGTAATATATGTAGTTAGGTAGATTGGAGTAATGTTTTAAGTAAGTGCAAGTACTCTTATCATTACTATAGTAAATATGTTTCAAATACATAACCAGTTACATTTACAAACGTATTAAAAGCGAATCAAAATGAATACGTAACTGCATTCATGACGAGAGAAACGCTATTTATTATTGGAGCAGTTGGCACTAATGAAGTGTTTCTTACTGCGTTTGACCACCTAAAAACCATAATTATTCCGTACGGACCGTCTGCACTGCAACTATTTAATTAACCAACAACGACTGTGCCTGGAAATAGAGAAATAAAAAAAAAAGGAGCACGAGATGACCAAGCCTATACGCATATTATTAATGGTATTTGCTACTATTAGACGCAAATTGTAGTTGCTAATCGACATTTCTATATAATTTACTGCCACATTTGGTCCCTGCCTATACGGACCTGATGGGCGATCTGCAATCAATGATAAATTGATGTTTTGACACTATTAAAAGACCAGTTCCAATATATAATTATTGAGACACGAAGCGTCTTATTTAGAAAAAGTTGTTGCAAGTGCTTCTCAATTTCATGTATCAAATAATTAGCTCATGATCATCATCAGCAAAAGGTCCTAAGACTGGCTAGCCACGCATCTCTACTGTTTCTTATTTTCGCATTTCCCTGAAACTAGAACATCTAATCTAGGTCTATCTCTATCCCTCTTAACTCCTGTTTCTGCTTCCAGTGAGCTATTAGAAATTAAGAAAAACGCGAATAAAATTTTGCAACTAATTTATTACCATTTTACGTTAAACAGCTCATTTACATTTTAAAAATTTTATCTTCATGTTTGTAAAGTTACAACTCGATTGTATGAAATCAAAACTGACAACTACAGGAAAGAGTAAGGGAAAAAGTCTTGGAATGTCCATTCTTTCTATAGATATGTAATCATTACTAATTACTCTCATTAATACAATGTAACATAAACTGATGAAGACACAAGTAATACTTTTTCTCGTAAATGTTTTTTCATTTTTACAAATCATATGCTGCATTCTATTTTGGCCATCAACAGATCCACTAAAATGTGATAAATATTCATCGGTGTATGTGTATTGGCAGTATAATCCCTTAAATTTGACCAATGAATTCCAATAGTTCACCGAGCAAGAGACGTAGTCGATAATTGGCAATCAAAAGTCATTCGAAACAATTAGATGTACAACGTAATTTCGTGATCAGTATATACACACCTTCACTGCAGGGTGCAGACAAAAGACCACATTCAACTGTGAAACAGTGTCATGTTTACAGTGCTGAACTAATTAGGTGACGAAACATCGTCTAACTTTTGGATCCTATTAATTGTAAGTAACTACAAAGGAAATACTTGAGCAAAGTTCCAAGTTTGTTAAACATCACTTACTTGCATACCCTTCTTGTTATGAATGCTACTTTGACTGTCAAATTCTCCTTCGAGTTGGTAAGGAAAATCTGGTTTCATTTTCAGTATTGTTTAACTTATCGTCATATTGTACATCAAGGTATCTACAATTAATTTCGTTCATAAGACAACCCAGAAAGGAATGTGACCACTTCGATCACGATTTGATTATTTCTACCTTATTAACACACGTTTAGTACTGCAGCATCTTCATTTAAAAATAACTTTATTCAATTCATCGAAAGTTTTCATCATCATCATAAGATCGTCAGTCCTAAGACTGGTTGGACACGCACCTCCACTCTTTCCTATCCTGAACTAATCTTCGCATTTCCCTAAAACTGAAACATCGCACATCCTTAACTATTTGCGAACAGTAATCTAATCTAGGTCTACCTCTACCCCTCCTAACTTCCGTTTCTGCCTCTAATATGTCTCTGACGGTCATACCTGAAAAGGTGTTCTACCAACCTATCTCGCCTATTTCTTATTGACTTCCATAGAGTCCTCTGTTCTCCTATTCTTTCTAATATCTCTTCATTTCCAACCTTCTCTATCCACGGTATTCCCATCATTCACTAAAGCTAGAATGGACCCCAGTGTTCCTCTATTCCTTCTAAACCTAAACTGATCTTCCCCTAATAGTTCTTCCACCCTTTTTCCATATACCTCTGTACAGTTTTAGTTAAAATTTTTGAATAAAATAATTCGAAGTGGTCTGTATTCTGCCGAAACTGCCAGGCGCGGATCGCGATTTCGATCTTTTTGGATCTCATCAGCGCGTCGCAGGCAGCTCCGACAGAACACAGACCAACTACTTTTACTTGCTGTCTTAACAGCGCGTTTTAGAAAATACCACAAATGGCGCGGTAAACGCCATCTGTAGTACGATGCTACATTTTAGGATTATATATGCTCCAACAAGGTCCACTTGTGTGGATATCTACTTGCTGAAACGAATCCCGGCGTAGCTAACCTCAACGTGATATGCACGTTACCATAATCGAATAAAATAATTCGAAGTGGTCTGTATTCTGCCGAAACTGCCAGACGCGGATCGCGATTTCTATCTTTTTGGATCTCATCAGCGCATCGCAGGCAGCTTTTTTTGACAAAAGTGCGAAAGTAAAATTTGTTTACATATCAAGGGTTTTAGTCTCTTTGAACAAGAAAATTATTACCTACTTTATGATGTAGTGCTTAGCTACTTCAGGTGGATGTTGTTTATGTTTCAAACTTGTATTTGCGTTAAATCGTTAAGAAGATTAAGTTGCGATTATGGCTGTGCGTTATATTACGAGGCATAAGTAGAAGTTGTTATCGTTAATAACCCTAGAAGGTTGGACCTGATATCTTTAATATCTTTGCTCTAATACGCGGTTCACGTGCGGACCGATTCAAAAACAAATAAGGATTGTGAGAACCAACTGGCTTCATTGAATTCATTCTGTGCTTTCTGTGCCGGTCTTTACCAAAGAGACTGCCAAATATAGGAAGGCGACTTGCGAAATGAGACAGACGGACAGACATAGGTATGAAGAAAGCATATCATGATTATGCTTATTGGTTTAGATATGTGAGCAACAAGTTGTTGTCAATAAATAAAATAGTTGCAATTTCCAATACTAATCTCAACAGCAATTAAATAATTGGACCTTATAATAGCCTAAACATGGTTCTTCGAATATTTTCCCATTATCTTTAAAGGTTGTCTTTTTCCATAAATTGCACCAAATTTTCCTTAATTTAAGAGCAATTATTACTACTGAAACGTAGGTACACTCAATAAATAAACTTTAAAACTTCTCATCTTTTATTAATTGAATTATTGATGTTAAAATGTTTTATTTTTCCGCGTTTTTTTAATTCAATCATTCGAAAAACCATAATGGCCGTCAACGATAACCAATCAAAATTTTTTAATGGCCGACTACGGCAACAATGTGACAACAATTGAACTTAATGATGGCCGACTACAGTAACAATGTGACAACAATCGAAATCAAAATGGCCGCTTTCAATAACAAATGATAGACATTGACACACATAGATATAATATATGTAAGATTTCAAAAAAAATTCCCAAAGGAGGATGTCAATTGGCAAAAGTAAGGCAGACAGGAGAAAATGCAAACATAATAATAAAGTATTAGGGATATACATTAGCGAATAACAAATTGTTTCATATTAATGTATTTATTTATAGTCGCATGTGGTATTTATAGGTAGATCTATTCGTATGTTTATTTCTTGACCATTAACTATTTACAATACCTTATCGTAACCCAAACTTCGTTTGGGGATCTAATACAGGAAAAACATGAGAAATGACCGAATTCTTGAAACGTTTCCTATGACTTTTAATAATTGTCTTCTATTTTCCATGGATTGCATTAAATTTTCCTAAATTTAAGTAGAATTATTACTGCTGCAGTTGTTTCTAAAGCGTCGGTACCTACACCCAATAAATAAAATTTAAAACATTAAAGCATTTCCGTGTTTTATTAATTGAATTATTGATGGTAAAAGGTTGTTTTGTTTTCTTTCCGCGTATTATAATTCAATTATTTGAAAAACCATAATGGCCACTAACGATAACCAATCAAAACTTTTTAATGGCCGACTGCGGCAACAATGTGACAACAATTGAATTTAATGATGGCCGACTACAGCAACAATGTGACAACAATGGAAATCAAAATGGTCGCCTTCAATAACAAATGAAAACTATTAGCGTACATAGATATAGTATAAGTAAGGTTCCAAAGAGAATTCCAAAAAAGAAAGTCGACATACAAAAATCAAGCAGACAGGAGAAAATGCAAACATAACAATATATAGAATGAGTTTCATTTGCGGATAACAAATTGTTTCGTATTAATGTATTTATTTATAGTCGAAAGTAGTATTTATAGATAGGTGTGTTTGTACGTTTATTTCTAGACCATCGACGATTAATTTGTCACATTTACTAAGTACTTAGATTAGTAATTACACAAAATGAAATACTGAGACAGCCGACTGCTAATTCTGCACCTGGAAAATTGCATAACTTTATTATTATACCTATATTTATATCTGTAATGATATTAAGAAAAGATTTCAAACATTTTCTCGTGCAAGACAAACCATTTACTTGTAATAATTGGAAAGACATAGTAGATTTAATTTTCTTTTACTTTAAATAATAATTGCCTTTGAAATAATAAAAAGAAGTCCAGAAACTCCCCTTTCTTTTTTCGATATTTTTATTATTATTATTTTGTAATAGCGGTGGAAACTCGACTGTTAGGGTAGGCTCTATTGTCATTCCGGCTGGATCCGGATTTACTAGGACATCTCCTAGTATGGCATATTATCGTATATATGACCCTAGTCTGGGAGCAGCAACACCCTTTTATGGTATTCCCTATTAAGACTGATATGTTCCTAATGTGGATATCCTATCTCAACCCTAATGTCCCAATTAGCCTGATCTGGACCTAAGGGTGATATTCTACGTTAACCCTTTTAGGGCATACTCTATTTCGGCTGACTACCCTGATGCCGATACCAAATCTGAGTCGTATCGAACTCTGCAAATTATGAAGTGTGTTATTTTGATGCACCTAAGTGTTAATTATGAGTACTCGTTTTATGGCTATTATGAGTACTTATGGCTAGCTCTTCAACAAAAAGTTGTAAAATAGTAGTTCATGGAGATACTTAATTAGGAATAATTGGAAATTGTTTTTGCTTTTATTAATAGTTAGTTACACAAATGTACGAATCAAAATTATCTGAAGCACTCAGGGTAGCCATATCCAGACTAAGTTTGCTCGCCTCTTTAAGCCCAAATGTTTTACGGCGTCATATTTTTGATTTGGTCTCATCAACATTATCATATCCGGGCCCTATTTGAAGTCAAATAACCAGTAGGGAAATTAAAGGATAATAAGTAAGGATTATTACTTAGTAACAGGGTTGTATTACAAAAGTTTGCATTGGTAAACGTTTACTAACTGTGTGAATAAGTGTGGAATAGTAGTTAATTGTCATCCATTTTCGGGCAACAAACCCGCCCATTTCATCTCAATCACATAGCGGTGTCCTATGGAGTAGAGTTTCACAATCTACCGATCTAATCGGGGCTTCGTTTGTCATAATGTCAGCTAGAGAGACGTCTTACTCGCGGTACGGTTATTTAAGGTAATGAGGCAGACGTTTGTTCGTGTTAAGTGACCGATCGACATGTTTGTTTTCTAAATTCGAAGCACGACTATCAGAAGAAGTTGAAGAAGCGGTCGCCCCCGTTCGTCTCCCCGCTTCACTGATTCTCTATTCACCTTGGTACCTCTGCATAATATAAGTGTCTACGTACCTACTTGTAAACTATAATGAGACTTATGTACTTATACTGAGATGTTATTAACTTCCCCATTTGGAAAACGTCTAATCTTTGCCGAAACAGTTTATGCGATACTCTTATAACCATATGGAACTAAGTTTTGTTTATACTACTTAAGTCCGGATCTAATGGGTGCTTTTTAGACATACGAATGAATTTAATAACATGAACTATGTCTTTGATAAAGATGTCCTAGATGTAATCCTTGGGGAACACCAGGCACGAAATTTAGAAGCGTGTTCGACGTTGTCTGTAAACATGAACTAATTTTCCAGGTGTTTCGCTTCAATACCCGCGGGTAGAACTTATTTAAAGGTGGTTTAGTTTAATTATAGGTATCGAATTAAAAGGTTGTTAAAGGTGTATGTTTGGAGCGCGACGCTGGATGGGTGCGAAACATGGACAGTGGGCGCGGCGGAAAAGAAATTGTTAAAAGCGTTCGAAATGTGGTGTTACACATGAATGATGATGATACCGTGCATAGAGACGTTTAGAAATGAAGAGGTATTAGAAAGAATAGGAGAACAGAGGATTCTATGGAAGTCAATAAGAAATAGGCGAGATAGGTTAGTAGGACACTTTCTCAGGCATATAGGTGTAGTCAGAGACATATTAAAGGCAAAAATAGGAGTTAGGAGGAGTAGAGATAGACCTCGATTAGATTATTGTTCGCAAACAGTTAAGGATGTGGGTTGTTCTAGTTTTGGGGAAATGCGAAAATTAGCTCAGGATAGGAAAGAGTGGAGGTGCGTGTCCAATCATCTTAGGACTGACGACTTTTTTGATGATGATGATCGAATTATGTACTTTAGAGAGATGGAGATGCTGATAAATACATATACTGTTCGTTTCAAGAAGTTAAAGATATGTCCCTTCCCTTTATTAGGATGCGCCGTAGCATAAATCCAAATTCAATCATATTTGTCTGCGGAACTCATTTCTCCACCGATCATCGAGCGAGAACTAGACAAAAGTGTACAGTAGCATTTGCAAAATTATAAAACTGTTAAATTTTAAGAATATGCTTTATTTAAGAGCATATTTAGCCAAAAATAATAACAGGTGATTTAACTTAACGTTCTACACACCTATAAAACTTTTGCTTTGTTTTCTGTTGTTAATTTATATACATTTTTGTTTTAAGAAATTTCTAAACATTTTCGTCTAGTACTGTACAGTTCTAGCCGATCTCCTGAGCACGCCCATCGAGAGCTCTGCTCGTTCAAGCTTGTTCCGACTATTTCTGTCTTGCTCACGCCTAGTGTGTATTCTTTCTATCTTCGCGCAGATTTCTTCAAGGTCACAATTCTAACAAATTGAAATGGGCTGT
>NW_020438915.1:253674-263944 GCF_000699045.2 Agrilus planipennis | reverse complement strand
TATAAGTGTATATATAGAAAAAGTAATAAAAGATAAATAGTGCGGTAATAAGTTTAAATGTTTATTTAAATAATTCTTAATATGTTGATTAATTATTTACTCAAAGGATCCCCCAGTTTGTCCATCATACATTTATTTTCTCATCTTCTCTAATCTGTCCCTATTCTTAACTAATATTTATCTATGCAATTTTTCTTGAAGTCTATTCTATTTCCGAAAACTATAACGGTTTTATTATATAAAATACAAAACAAATTGTGTATGTATACGTTTTTCAAAATTTATTATTTGTAGTAGGCATTTTCTCATTTTTTTTTCTTTTGACTGTCTTATTATTAGATAGTTGTATACAGTCAAATTGAAGATCTTGAACTTGTAAAAATATAAATAATAATGCCAAAACATAGTCGTAGTGAAAATTAACGATGACTATTCTATTTTCGATACTAACAAGTAAGTAGAACCGGATATTATAAATAAGAAAGATATTTTTAATTCGTCTACAAAATACACGCACTCTCATACGTGTAATATGTATAACTTCATTCAACATTAATGCCTTGTGTCCGCTTTGTAATAATTAATTTCGAGCGGGTTCAGCGCCTACTAATCTTTCACTCGTAAAATAAGCGTCTCTCATCGTTTGGTCGGAACACAAGCAACTTATCGTTGGTAGCAAAGGACTTTTCATCCATGTGGTAACGCCTTAGATACTCCTCCCGAGGGAACACACTATTTCGCTTCCTTAATCATATATTAATGTTAATAGCACGGTAGTTTGTTAACCATCACTAATTGTTCTCCACAAATTATTATGATCTCTTAAAAATGTGAGGATATAATGACTACATAGAATATATTACATAATTGGTTTGTTTTTATATATCGTCTTATCAGTTTTGACATATTTTTTATTAGAACATAAAGTAAACCGGAGATAAAAATGTTAAGTCTCTCAGACTCTCTGAAAGCGAGACTTGAGTCTCCTTCTCTCATCGAGTCTCCGACTACAGCAACAATGTGACAACAATGGAAATCAAAATGGTCGCCTTCAATAACAAATGATAACTATTAGCGTACATAGATATAGTATAAGTAAGGTTCCAAAGAGAATTCCAAAAAAGAAAGTCGACATACAAAAATCAAGCAGACAGGAGAAAATGCAAACATAACAATATATAGAATGAGTTTCATTTGCGGATAACAAATTGTTTCGTATTAATGTATTTATTTATAGTCGAAAGTAGTATTTATAGATAGGTGTGTTTGTACGTTTATTTCTAGACCATCGACGATTAATTTGTCACATTTACTAAGTACTTAGATTAGTAATTACACAAAATGAAATACTGAGACAGCCGACTGCTAATTCTGCACCTGGAAAATTGCATAACTTTATTATTATACCTGTATTTATATCTGTAATGATATTAAGAAAAGATTTCAAACATTTTCTCGTGCAAGACAAACCATTTACTTGTAATAATTGGAAAGACATAGTAGATTTAATTTTCTTTTACTTTAAATAATAATTGCCTTTGAAATAATAAAAAGAAGTCCAGAAACTCCCCTTTCTTTTTTCGATATTTTTATTATTATTATTTTGTAATAGCGGTGGAAACTCGACTGTTAGGGTAGGCTCTATTGTCATTCCGGCTGGATCCGGATTTACTAGGACATCTCCTAGTATGGCATATTATCGTATATATGACCCTAGTCTGGGAGCAGCAACACCCTTTTATGGTATTCCCTATTAAGACTGATATGTTCCTAATGTGGATATCCTATCTCAACCCTAATGTCCCAATTAGCCTGATCTGGACCTAAGGGTGATATTCTACGTTAACCCTTTTAGGGCATACTCTATTTCGGCTGACTACCCTGATGCCGATACCAAATCTGAGTCGTATCGAACTCTGCAAATTATGAAGTGTGTTATTTTGATGCACCTAAGTGTTAATTATGAGTACTCGTTTTATGGCTATTATGAGTACTTATGGCTAGCTCTTCAACAAAAAGTTGTAAAATAGTAGTTCATGGAGATACTTAATTAGGAATAATTGGAAATTGTTTTTGCTTTTATTAATAGTTAGTTACACAAATGTACGAATCAAAATTATCTGAAGCACTCAGGGTAGCCATATCCAGACTAAGTTTGCTCGCCTCTTTAAGCCCAAATGTTTTACGGCGTCATATTTTTGATTTGGTCTCATCAACATTATCATATCCGGGCCCTATTTGAAGTCAAATAACCAGTAGGGAAATTAAAGGATAATAAGTAAGGATTATTACTTAGTAACAGGGTTGTATTACAAAAGTTTGCATTGGTAAACGTTTACTAACTGTGTGAATAAGTGTGGAATAGTAGTTAATTGTCATCCATTTTCGGGCAACAAACCCGCCCATTTCATCTCAATCACATAGCGGTGTCCTATGGAGTAGAGTTTCACAATCTACCGATCTAATCGGGGCTTCGTTTGTCATAATGTCAGCTAGAGAGACGTCTNGACACACGTTTACAGATACGGCGCACATGAAGAAAGGCGCCCGCGGCTAGTCGGCGAATCGATAACCCGCTCACACACACGTATGCCCGATCGCACACAATCACGCTCGTGGTCGCTCCAATATGTAAAAGGAAGATTGATAAAAACAAATGAATTCCTTGTAAGCATATAACTTCAATTGTAATTGTACCAGCAACAATCAAGCATTATCTTTATCCTTTAATTTTTAGATTCAGATGGGTTTCTATGGTGAATCACGGTATATTGGCACTGACAATTAGTTGAAAATTGAAAGTTGTCTCTTTTAAGACTGTTCAGTAATACTTTGTGCCGATTAGCCAGTGATCTGTTGTATTACTTTTAATATATTTTAATTATTTATGTTTTATTGACAATGAAGTGTTTTTGTTAGGATTCTATTGGATCTGTCGTATCGAAATCTTACGGTTTTTCCCCGTTATTGATAGCGCGAATGGTTTTAGTATGTACAGTAGCTGTTTTTATGGAAATCAATCGCCTGGAGTTTAACTGAATCTTCTATTTAGATAGATGTAAGTGTAGAACGCGATAGAATATACGTTGCGGAATTCGTGATGACTTTGATTAACATACTAATTATAATTGGTCTCATCTCACTATGACGGATGGGATTATAGAGGATTATTCTTATGAACCATTTGTAACTATTGGAGCAAGAAGGAATCCTAATACCAATTACGTTTTTTGTCCTTTTCCTCTCCATCTTCCTTTCTCGTTGTTAATTGATGAGAGTTTACAGTGTTCATTGCTAATTACAGGTCGTAACAAATTCTTAAACGGTTTGGCACGGTACGTGAGCACATGTCGCCAATAAAAGGCGCCATTTGTTATTAAAATGAGATTGAAGATAAGCTGCCTGTTTAGATGTCTGACGCTTGTTGGCAAGAACTTTTCTATAACTGTTTGTTTTGATACAGTCAACTTCATTCGCTTGCATAATGGATGAGAACAAAGTGAAAACACCGGAGGTCAATGTTAAGAATTATCCGATGAATATTTAATGAGCTCTCAGATACTATTTAACAACTTAATTGCAACCTGTAATGGATTATCGTTTTATGACTGTAAAATACTTGGCTGAGGTGTACTTACGGTTTACGTGGAGCCTAAAAAATATGATAACTCGATGAAATATTTTAAAATATTTACCACTAAAGTGTATAATAAGCATAATAACGTTAAAAAGAATTAGGGCTAGTTCAGACGTGACCGAATCGTTGCGTGTCGCCAATCCACACGTTTATTGCGACCTGTTTAACCCATTGGCTATGAAACATAAACTAGCAGGTGCATGGGAGAAAGCGGTGATGTAGCAGGTGCTATCTTTATTACGTACGCGTAGTACGTCAATTGGGATGTACGTCAGCGGTTTACTGACGTTTCATTCGACGCAGCCAATAAAATCTAGACACCACTATGTGGGCACCATCAATCTTCCCTTGGAAGGCTTCAGTCTCCTCGTCTACTATATGCTTCAATGTTTCCTTTTTCTGAGACCTGAACACGGTATGCTATTCTGCTGTTCAATCTCCGCGGCAGTAAACAAACGGATTCCGCCGTGTCTGAACTGACCCTTACAATGTAAAATTTAATTACCAAGATCTCACAGTCATATTATAGTAGACATGTTCAATTGTAAGTAAAATTGTCAATTACCTTTTGTTTTATCGAGAAATTGTCGAGAAATAAACAAGTTGATGATAAATTTAGAGAATCTTTTTAGATTCGCCAGTGCAATTTTTAGTTGTTCTGTTTGTTGTTTGCTGTCGGATAGAATTGTATGTTTGCGGACGTTGTCCTGTACCAGTAGTTGTTCAGTTCGCTCGTCCATTTACCTCGAAATTAGTAAATAAACAGTTGGCTCCGAATCAGATAAGTCTTTAATTGTCAGAGAGAGTTAGGAGCTTGATATATAAATCTCAAATTGTATAGCGTTGCTACAGCGAGTTGCATGGCTACTTCTGTCGTGGTATTGCTCTAGCTTTATGGCATACATTCCTGCTTATACTCTAGCGTTAGATACCTACTGCAGTCGTCGGCAACTTTCAAAAACTGATTACGATCAGGTGAACTAGGTGATTGTAAACTTTGGTAATGGCAGCGAACATTGATTACATCCAATTACTCGTGCAGATTTGTGCACATTCAAAATTTACAACTCGCTATTTAGATAAGAGCAATTTATACCTATCCTTTTCTGTTTACTTCTCCGGGCGTAGATAGACTTTAAAACGTTTGGTTACTGCGAAGAAGTACGAATTATTCTTTAAATTTTCATGTAATTTTGGTAAATGTCTAGATGATGGGGGTTGGTGGGATTGAAAGGGGAGGTCTCCCCCACCACTGTACCATAAAAAGTTATGGGGGCTAGATGGGAGTGGGGGTAGGGGGGATCGAAAGAGGGTGGTCACCTGAGTAAAACCCCATAAAAAATTTGCGGCGGTCTCACCCCCATAAAAAGTTATGGGGGTTGAAAGTTGATTATTTTGACAGTTTTCATACACTATAATTCAAATAAAATTCAATAAAAAAAATATTATCAAGCGAGTGGAGGTGGGGGATCGAAAGAGGGTGGTAACTTGAACAAAACCTAACCTAACCTAACCTACCCTNATTGTTAATTTATATACATTTTTGTTTTAAGAAATTGCTAAACATTTTCGTCTAGTACTGCACAGTTCTAGCCGATCTC
Source organism: Agrilus planipennis (assembly GCF_000699045.2). Lineage (NCBI taxonomy): Eukaryota > Metazoa > Arthropoda > Insecta > Coleoptera > Buprestidae > Agrilus > Agrilus planipennis. Next base: position 258,706 of record NW_020438915.1, on the reverse strand, counting down.
CTAAGACCGCCCATCGAGAGATCTGCTCGTTCAAGCTTGTTCTATTTCTGTCTTACTCACGCCTAGTGTGTATTCTTTCTATCTTCGCGCAGATTTCTTCAAGGTCACAATTCTAACAAATTGAAATGGACTGTACATAGTTCTTCTGGTTCTTAGTTTATAGCGTCCCAATTATCGATCCGTAATGAGCTGGTATCAAAGTATCTGTTCCTAATAACGGAAACAATAGCCCGCGATAACTTATCCTATCTATTTTCACACATTTAATACCTCCATTGTCTCACCATTTCCTTATCAGATAGGCACCGTTCCAGAAAATCTTGACACTATCTCCAGCATACTTGCATAAATTTATGTAACGTACGTGCAAGTATCTGCAGTATCTGTTGTGTGTCTGCGAATAAACTACTTTTCGTGGGTAATTGGGATTCAAACTTCAACAGCAGCGTGTTACGTGGATAATATATGTAGATATACGTAATACCCATAGAGGATTTATCTTCCTTCCTCCTGCTAGTCGTTTATAAGTCTGCCGAGCAATAAACAAGCGCAATTCAAGTGTGAAAGCCGTTTTACATTGTCAAGTTGTGAACCCACAAAACGAGAAATATTTAAGATGATTTAACAAGATGCTGTGTGGGAATCTGTAACTGGATTATTATATTATTATTTGTCAGAACGACGACAGCACAACAGCGTCAGATGTTGTCGGTGAAAATGAAGAAATTTTCCAGGTACAAGAATTTCATTATTACGACTTTATCATTTCAATCATCATTAGCATCATAAGGTCGTCAGTCCTAAGATTGGTTTGGCACGCACCTCCACTGTTTGTTATCCCGAGCTAATCTTCGCATTTCCCTAAAACATTCCACTTAACTATTTGTGAACAGTAATCTAATCTAGGTCTACCTCTACTCCTCCTAACTCCTGTTTCTGCCTGTAGTATGTATCTGACTAGACCTTCATGTCTGAGAAGATGTCCTACCAACCTATCTCGATTATTTGTTATTGACTTCCATAGAGTCCTTTGTTCTCCTATTCTTTCTAATACCTCTTCTAACTTTCTGTATCCACGGTATCCTCATCATTCGCCGGTAACACTACATTTCGAACGATTTTCTATTCGGCCGCGCCCACCGTTCATGTTTCGCACCCGTACAGCGTCACGATCCAAATATACACCTTTAACAATCTTTTTTGAATTTCTAAATTAACCGATCGCGAGCATAGAAGTGACTTCTTTTTAATGAAGGCGATTCGACCCTGCTTTATATCCCTTCTACTCCTTTCGTTTTGACTTATCTGACTTCCTAGATACCTAAAATAAGTCACTTCTTCTAATTTTTCATTTTATATCTTTATATTCGCTCTTTCCCTACATTTTCCTCCCTTGCAGGCCAGTACTTTTTTTTCATTTTCATATAATATTGTTGTTTCTTTTTTCTTGGTGCCTTCCACATCGCAGTATTGTGCATCAGAGTGCCATACCGATCCTCGTGATCTTTGCCACCCTGAGTACTGAAGGAATAAACTGAAACTTTTGCATTTGACGTTTCATAAAATGAATAAAAAGTAAAATATAAACTGTACTCGCTCCTTTTAGATAGCGTTTCATTAATTACTAAAAATAGCGTAGTATACAACAGGTAGAGTTGATTTATATCCTTTCAGGACTATCTACGGAGTGCTGACGAGGTCCAATGAGATAGAAATAACGATTTACCATATAGTTAAATGTTTCATCCTTTTTTTGTTATTCGTTTTTTTTTTTATTGTTGTTTGAGTAAAAAGTCTAAGACACTAAGTTTCTTTACCTTTAAGAAGAACATTTTTGAATCGACAAGAGCGTGTTATTAATGGCAAAGATAAGGTCAAACATGACCGCGTGCGCGTCTCAAGTCGTACAATGGAGACTAAATCCTGAATAGAGGCAAGTAATCACGTGTTTAGCACTGCCATCCGAGTAATTATTCGTATTTGTCGGGGAAGTGAATGCTGACGGCGGGATACAAATGGTCTCTCGTGCCGTTTTGTCGCAACTCATGCGTCCGGATCCTTATTAGCGACCGTGTAAGCTACTTATTTTACGAGAAACATTCGTCAGCGGGCACAAAGCCTCAGACGAGATAAAGCCCCTTGGCTCATTGTTACCGAGAGATATATAAGAAGTCAGTAAACTCACACTGGATAGTGGTACTATGGTGATGAGCACGAGCTTTTTTCTCGATGTGAATCATCGCATTATGTGACGCTTAAAAGCTCTATCTTTCTGGCTGTGCTAATACCAAAACGAAGTATGAATAATCGTTATAAAATCTTAAGGATTTTCTTCACAAAATGTTGAACTAAAAGATCAAAGAAACTGAACGCAATTTGCTATTTTAGAAGCTGTTTAATTTTATCTGGAAAATATACGTATATATGGGTAAATATTAATTAACCCCTAATGCCTTAAAGCTTCTTTAGTAGCAAAAAAGCATAGAAGAGGAAGAAGTCACCGTGCACTAGGTATGCTGACTTCTGGAATTATACTGATCCATGACAACATCCATCCTTTACTAGTGCAAAGCGATATCCACACCGTTCTTTGATCGTGGATCCTGGTTGAAAACTATAAAATATGTGTATATATGGGCAAATATTAAAGAAGTTGAGGAAGTCTCCGTGCTCTAGATCGCAGAGCCGTTTAAAACAAAAAAAAAGCTTTGCTGACTTCTGGAATTGTACTGACCCATGATAACATCCATCCTTAAAGCACTAGTGCAACCCAATATAAACACGGTTCTCTCATCGATCTCCGTGGATCCTGGATGTAAACTATTGCAGAAGTCAGCATGCCTCTTCTTTTGGTTTAGTTTAATTATACGTATCGAATTAAAAGGTTGTTAAAGGTGTATTGGTTGGAGCGCGGCGCTGTACGAGTGCGAAACATAGACAGTGGGAGTGGCGGTGAAGAAATTGTTAAAAGCGTTCGAAATGTGGTATTACAGGCGAATGATGATGATACCGTGCAAAGAAAAGTTTAGAAATGAAGAGATAATAGAAAGAAAGTAGAACAGAGGATTCTATGAAAGTCAATAAGAAATAGGGGAGATAGGTTATTAGGACACCTTTTCAGGCATGAAGGTCTAGGCAGAGACATATTAAAGGCAGACAAAGGAGTTAGGAGGAGTAGAGATAGACCTAGGTTAGATTACTGTTCGTAAACAGTTAAGGATGTGGGTTGTTCTAGTTTTGGGAAAATGCGAGAATTAGCTCAGGATAGGAAAGAGTGGAGGTGCGTGTCCAACCATCTTACGACTGGACTTTGTGATGATGATGATGATCGAGTGCAACCCAATATCCACACGGCTCTCTCATCGATCTCCGTGGATCCTGGATGTAAACTATTGCAGAAGTCAGCATGCCTCTTCTTTTGTTTTGAAAGGGATAAATTAAAGATATANTGTCCGTGGATCCTGGTTGAAAACTATAAAATATGTGTATATATGGGCAAATATTAAAGAAGATGAGGAAGTCTCCGTGCTCTAGATCGCAGAGCCGTTTAAAACAAAAAGAAAAGCTTTGCTGACTTCTGGAAATGTACTGATCCATGACAACATCCATCCTTAAAGCACTAGTGCAACCCAATATCCACACGGCTCTCTTATCGATCTCCGTGGATCCTGGATGTAAACTATTGCAGAAGTCAGCATGCCTCGTCTTTTGTTTTGAAAAGGATAAGTTAAATAAGTTAAAATATAGCAAGATTTAAAGGACGGCTTTATGAAGATATGTCAGGTCTTCAAAATGAAATTAAGAAGACCCTCTTTTTGACGATCTCTCAATCACTTGAAGGTAGATTAAATTAATTTTGAATTTTGGAACTTGATAGCAAGATTCTTACGGTTTGATCTATTGTTTTCTCGATTTTTGCCTTGCTGTTGCAAATTTCGTAGATTTGTGCTCGTACAATTGACAAAATCTCCAGAAATCTTGCTACTACAATATAGAAGGATTCACTGTTGATTCCCCAGATTCTGCTTCTGGAATTAACGTGTGGTAATAAAAGTGAAGTGCTTGGAGTAAATAAGAGTTAGTGGCGAATTTCAAGTGAGTGATATCGAGGTTTAGGTACAAAATGTGAAGCATGCAACTGCGTTATTATAAAACTTGCAAGCGCGCTACTGCTAGGCAGACCATCAGCAGACGTTGTTGTGCGTGTAAAGAAATGTGCTGGTTCAGAAGGTACAAACACCTCAAGCCAGTTACTGTTGGTGTAATGTGAAATACTTCCATACACATGCACAATGCATACATACGTATATAGTATGCACGTACGTACGTACGTATATGTAATTATTATGGTGCGGCTTGCATTTCTGCATTCTTTGCTCATTTTAGCGTTCGCGGTTTCAATCTTCAAAGAGACTGATAAGGCAGATCAATGTTAGGCAGCGTGTTACTCCACGGGAGAATTGTTTATTGCTCCATTTATGTCCTACCTACTTGAATGCAGTTTCGCCATTCAAGACAATAATACATCATGCAGGAAAATTACTTGCTACGATCTCGCAACTAAATTTAAACATCGTACAATTGCATATATGTATATAGGTATGCGCATACGTACATAAAAACATATATATAGGTACCCGAGATAAAAATGTTCGGTCTCTCAGTCTCTGAAAGCGAGACTCGAGTCTCCGTCTCTCATCGAGTATCTCTGGTGTCGCTGAGAAAGACTGTCAAAAAAACTGTTTAGCGTCTCTGAAATGGAGACTCGAGTCGCTGATAGAGAGATCCTCATTTCGTATCCAGTCCCTGAACGAGAGACTCGAATCTCTCAATAAGTGTTGTCTCGATAGACAGGGTTAAAATTTTCTAAGTTCAACATATTTCAGAGATCCCAGTCTTTCTACAAGAGACTCGAGTCTCTCAATTTTTCAGTTTTATTCATTCAGTCTCTCTGTGAGAGACTCGAATCTCTGAATTAACAATTTTATCGTTCGAGTCTCTCATACAGAGACTGTGAGAGATCCATAAAAAC
>NW_020438915.1:242582-249010 GCF_000699045.2 Agrilus planipennis | reverse complement strand
CATAAAAAGTTATGGGGCTTAGATGGGGTGGGGGTAGGGGGGATCGAAAGAGGGTGGTCACCTGAGTAAAACCCCATAAAAAATTTGCGGCGGTCTCACCCCCATAAAAAGTTATGGGGGTTGAAAGTTGATTATTTTGACAGTTTTCATACACTATAATTCAAATAAAATTCAATAAAAAAAATATTATCAAGCGAGTGGAGGTGGGGGATCGAAAGAGGGTGGTAACTTGAACAAAACCTAACCTAACCTAACCTACCCTATTGATAAAGATTTTTAAATAATGTTTTATATAACTTTCTTAATATTTTTCCATTTGTTTTACCTTTGAATATTGTTTAAGAATCACTATATAAGTATTTACATACCTAGAAATGTATAAAAATTGGCATATTTATTAACTTTGAACCCCCATAACCTTTTATGGGGATGAGACCGCCACGAACTTTTTATGGTACAGTGGTGGGGGAGACCTCCTCCTTCGATCCCCCCATCCCCACCCCCGAAGGGGGTAGTGGCCATCATCTAGACCATTACCGTAATTTTAAATAACGTTATATCTCTAGATGATTATAGGTTATTTCAATTTGTACTTGCAACATAAGTTTGGCAACAGAATCGCATATTATTAATATCTCATTGGGGACACATGTGATTCTTGCAGATGGCACATTTGTTTTTTTTTTCAAGAAGTGTGTCACTGCATCCTTTAAGCAGGTACATTTGTTTCTATTTCCGACATGTAGTGCGCGTCAGAGTCAGAGAGTTAATTGACTTAAATATTTAAATCCAATGTAGAACTTTCATGTACATACTCACAGATAGATGATGTGGTGTGTTTGTTCCACCGTGGTTAACAACCTTTGACTCAAGAGGATAAAAAGCAAAGCGCATTATGGTAATTTCGAAGCTATATAACACGTTACAGATAAACTACAAGTGGTTAGATGTAAATTGGGCTTGAGAAAATCGTTAAAATGTTCACACTTGTAAAATGAGATTAACAAGAGGCAACACGATCCTATTTTTAACAAGCTGCTGTAACGTCATAAATATCAGGACTCATATATGACATTAAATTTTTATCAATCTATCTAATTTGATCTTTGGAAATGCAGCGTATTTATGAATAAAGAATACGTCTGGAAAAGTATTTAAAATAAAATACGAAATGGTCTTCTCAAAAAAATATTTAAATGCAAAATAGCCGTTTTGTATTTTATAAGACATCTTGGAAAACTATTTCACATGGTTTATATAGATATTATTAGGAGATATATTAAATTTTGCCATATTGCGAATACAGAACAATGTATTCGTTGGTTACTTAACGCTTAACTTAAAGCAATCAATTTTTATAAGAATTCCATGACTCAATAATGAAGCACATAAACCCTGCTGGTCAAATGTATTTGCTTTTATTAAATACAGTGACTTAACAAGAAGTGCATTAGTTCAAGTAGGTTGAATGCTTTTAGGGTCATGAAATTTCTTCCGACGCTGCATATGTATCTACCTACCGGTCTACCTATACAATCCGATGTCATGATAACGCCAGAACATCGCATTATATAGTACAAGGGACCATGTTCCTCCATAGAAGGCATTGCACTGCAGGGATTTGCTTTTATAAGTAATGAATTGTTGATAAGGTAAACATGCTGAAACTGGAAGATGACTCAAACCATTCCTGCTTCATATGCAATAATTTCGTCGAATTACTATATATACTTCATTTACTTTCTTTAGCGATGTGCCCTTTCCAACGTCTTGGATTCGCGCTGACGAAATCGTAGGTAAGGAGAAAAAGCTCATTATGCTCTCGACTCTTATTCATTAAACATACTTTTTCATACAGTACCTGCCAAAAGTTTTGTTCAATCATGAATAGCAGTGCGAGTCGGAAAAAAAGCATTAAATCGTCCAATATATCTTCAAATATAAATAAACATCTCGTTGATATTTTCAGTAGTAAATGGTACCAATGACAGAACATTTGAGCAATGCAATGTTGTGGATAAAATGGTCAATTTTTCCGTGCAGTACTGTACGAATTACACGCTCCTCACCGGTTAAGAGTTTGGCCGAGAGTCTCCTTCCTTTTTTGGCCTAATGCTGTTCTTTTCTACTTTGCGCCGGTCAAACTGAAGGTCACATGGCTACAGAAAGTAAACGAAGTATACTTACATTAGCATTTTGTTAGTCCATCTTTGCATCTTTCTTCCAAACAATGTGAGATATTTGGGGTTCTCATTCAATTTACCATAGACTTTTCTCTACGTTCTTATCGATGTTGCTTGTCTATAAGTAAGTAGTTTTTTGACATTTACTGCTTTTGGCTTACCAATTACTCACACCGTCATGTCGTAGCCTAGGTAGTCATTATATTAGAACTTGAAAAGGAGCTATCGTATTTAGTAACGATATTTATTATACATGCGATTTTCCCGCATGCAAATATGGTAAAGGTTTTCGAAGTGTACAGTATCGACATACATACGTAGGTGAATAGCTTTGCCATGACAAACTGACGTTCTTAATGAGAAAAAATGTCTACAATTGAACAGTTGTTGTATTTATTACGAAAACCTTTCGAGTCTTGGGTATTTATGTTCATTTGAGTATGCAAGCAGAAAGCAAAAGTTACGAAATAGTGTCGACTAGATGCAAGAGATATTTATGGCAGAATGCGTCTATTATCTTCGTATGTACTCATACATTTTCGTTTTTCTCTTTTCTCTTTTTATAGATAAGTCAAAATACGTGAACTTTCAACCACATGTAAATCGCGATTTCGAACCTTTCGTACTTGCTGCCCGAACTAATTTCTGTTTGGTCTTCTAAAAAAATTCTACTTTCGATAAATTCTTGACTAAATGCATTCCTATGTAAGTGCTTAATAATCTTCATGAAAAGCAAACGTCAATTCTTAAACTTTGTAGCTTTCTTCGGTAATTCTTTGAGCCGACCAGACTGTTTTATTATAATTCCTAAAATCGGCTTCGTTTTTAAAGTCGCCAGAACAGAAAATGTCAAAGTCGAAGCACTAAATTACGACTTCGTCACGACCTGCTGAGCCCGAAGAGGCTCTTTAGTAAGTGCGGGGTGGCTGAAGTAGATCCGAATTAGTCACCCCTTCGCGCTAAACAATAGTCGAAACTCTTAGGCGTCTTTTATTCTTGCGTTTGTACATGCATCGACATGCTGGCCCTCTTGTAAAAGCAAAAAATAATAAAGAGTCGCACAGTGGGGTTGCCACCCTTACGATTTGTATGTTGAGAGATATTGGTAGGTATGTGCTGTATTGAAGGTAAAACTTTTGCAACGAGTTTTATGATTAAAAGTACAGTACCTGACTTCTTTAAATTTTTCGGTTTCACGGAAGATTTGTGGTTTCTGAAATCATTACATGAATCTTCATTAAAAGAAAATTACAAGACATAAAAATCAGTTAATACACAGTACGATATGATATGATGAAGCAACCATACTATGTACTTATATTAATCATTAAATAGTAACTGCAATTTAGTTTTACACTTTCAATAACTGCTACTCAGTATTTAATAAAAATAATGACAAGCAGGCAATTGTCAATAGGAAAGATGTGAAAAGTAATACGTCGTCACTCTAATTAAAGAGGAAATTACTAAATTGGTGGTTGTTTTAGTAAGGTTCTATAAAAAATAAAACGGAATGTCAAAGATAGGCACAATAATATGACAATAATGACATTGGCGATAGAGACAAGCCCACAAGTTTTCGTAAACATAAAATGAAAAAAAGGCACTTAATAAAAAACGAATGTGGCTCTAAATATTAACCTCATCAAAAAAATTAATGACTACAAAAAAGCGTAGTGAACTCTAATCCTCCTGGTAAATTGCTACATTTTAATGGGATCAACAAGTCTGTACCCTTATGGATCTTGTCGAGTACTTTGAAATCCCACTAAAATGCAGAAATTTACTGCGGATGTCTACGGCGTGCTGACGAGATCCAATTAGATTAGAATTGCGATTAACATTCGACGGTTTTAATAGATTACTGACGAAATGCCAAAATTAATGGTTCACTTTACATTACAATAGTCGCATTTATCTTATTAGTATGATTGTTGTCACGATTTGAATCGTTTCTTTTTTTTTTTTTCGAAAATATATTAGTAGTTATTGTTTCTCTATTTGATCGTGAAAAGTGATCGGTGTGTAGTAGCAAGTTCATTTAATGGTTGTTTCAGACATAAAGCGGTCATTAAAAATTTATCAAGCACATAAATGTCGTACTTGTTGGAAAGCACAAATGTTCAGTTTCTTTAATTAATTTTCTCCTCCTGTTGATAATTGATGGCCCGCGCACGCCATCTCGATGTATAGCCGTAATTGGAGCGAAATATTAAAAGTCGTTAAATGTCCTGCAGCACAAGAGTTACATTACCTAATGAAAATTTATGGTAATCATCAATTGAGCAGGACACGTACCTACTTTATATACGTAGGTACCCTATGGAATGTTTAACACATATAAATATGTGGTAAAGTTCATAAATAACTTTGACAAATAATACACCGGCAGCTGAGAAACGGAAGGCAAGCGTCAAAAGTCGATAGGAAAGCAGATTGAACATCTACACAGTGGCGTAGTTGTCTTAAAACAAACCATAGCAGTACTCCGGAATATTAGAATTTAAGAAACTTGGTTAATCATAAAACTTCTTTCTTAAGGAAAATTGAATGAAAGAATAAAAGATTTAATCCATTTTCTGATGAGGGTCCAATATTCCATCAGGATCGTTTTCTTCCTTTGATGGGTCCACCGATAAAGTCTTCATCTGATGTTGGCTTCATCAGGGAATGTAGGAGGGCGCTGTGTGATCCTTGGATTGACGAAAGCGGTTTTTGCTGCGCGAAAATTCGAACTATCGATCGACTATCAATCGATAGCCCTTAGCGATGTACCTACTAGACATGCTGGCATATTTCATGATCGATGCGTACAATTTTGCGTGGAGATCATTTTTTTATAACATTATATGTGTGATGGAAATGTGACCTCTGATCTTCTGGATAGCAACGATCTCAACAAAATGTATTAATCAAATTTCAGGGTAGAATATTCAAATACATATATATTATATCCTAAAAGAAAGACGATCTGCCACAAAATCTGCAGAATCCAATTGAATGCGGCATCGTAAATGAACCTTAAATAATTCATTTACTTAATAAATTTCCTGATAAATGGTTTTCATATTGTTATATAGATAAATGGATATTGAAAATTTTAAATGTATACTAGCTTAGGATACATACATAGATTTTCTTATAAATGTTTTGAGAAAATAGGAAATTTGTTAAAGATAACTATTTCCGCCCCTACGGAGTGCATGACATGGAAACAAAGTTTCATTGATTTGTTTACTTCCAAAGCTAAAGCTAACATAATTTTCACAAATTTTGTGGCAACTTAGATGTTGACCTGTAAATTCCTTTATTAGTTAAATTGACTTTATAATAATATGAATCCACCCTAAAAATTCGGTTAAAAGATATTGATCGCGATCATTCTGATGGTCAAATACTACACTTTCGTCATACATATATTGCAATAGAAAAATGATCTGTTCTAACTACAACTGCGTGTGGTGTCTTACCCTTTTTGTTGGGGGGTAGTTATTTTTTGTTCTGAGGCTCTTCTCTATCTAATTATGAGCTACGACACTGTATCCATAACTATCTATACGTACATGTTACCGAACATGACGATATTGTCGCGTTCATTGATTACGATTATCACAGTTGTATCGCCTTGTCGATGCTTCCAAAGACACGATTCCACGCTTACACCTATACTCGGATACCATAATTAATTAATTGTCGCCGCGGCTTGAATTACACTACCATTGTCAGTGGGGAGCTAACAATAACTGTCGCCTGTCGAATGTAATTAGCATCGAACATATTTTTTGTATGTCAACTACTTCGTCGTTATCCTTTTTCATAGCGGTTTATAGGTATGTGGCTTCCTTATTACGAATTTTAACTTAGCAGAAATTTTTACTTATTATCGTTGAATGTTTCAAGTAAAATCTTTTGGAGAAATAATGAAAAATAATATATCTTTAAGTCAAACAAAATAATTCGAAGTGGTCTGTATTCTGTCGAAACTGCCAGACGCGGATCGCGATTTCGATTTTTTTGGATCTCATCAGCGCGTCGCAGGCAGCTGCGGCACAACACAGACCAACCTTTACCTGCTGTGTTAACAGCGCGTTTTAGAAAATACCACAAATGGCGTGGTGAGCGCCATCTGTAGTACGATGCTACATTTTAGGATTACGTATACTCCAACAAGGTCCATTTAAATATATGGATATCTACTTGCTGAAACGAATCCCGGCGTAGCTAACCTCAACGTGATAGGCACGT
>NW_020438915.1:237984-239470 GCF_000699045.2 Agrilus planipennis | reverse complement strand
GAGAATCCCAAAACCCCTATTAACTATTAATCAAATCAAACAGAAACGTTCGAAGAAAAGGTTGAAAGGAACCTCAACTTTGTAATATTAATTGTATTTTACTAAAAGTACTAAAAAAAGTACAATTGTGCAGTATGCCTCCAACTTCTTCTAGATTTAACAATGCAATCTAAAATAGAACGCGAGGTGTTTTCTTACATACCATGACTACCCAAGAAGAAATCCAATTGCGTCTTCAAAATCTGTAGCAACTACTTACCGAATTTCTGTGATTCCTGCCAGTAACTAACTAGTTCTCTAAAAGGTGATGAATTGAATTCTTGAACGTATACTGTTTTTTGGGCACAAAATACATAGATAGGGATCCTTTTTGACCTATAACACGAGACTCTTTTTAAGCATCTAAAATTTTCGACCTTCAATCGAATTAATGAGTATACTCCCTGGCATGTCTCTGTTATTGTTTGAGAACGAAATTGACAAATGAAGACAAGACAGTGTGAGTAAACCCAATCTGTGGCTAATTCACTAATTCAAGGTTCATTAAGATACCACAAGGTTTTTGATTAGGAACTTATTGTTCTGTTAGCCGCATGTGCTTTTTTATGGTTGACTCAGTTTAAAAAGTCAATTCCATTAATCAAACAGGATTTTGTTGGACATTTAAGAGCTCCCAGTTAGTTTCGCCCATGGTGAAGAAAATAACGAAACGTAACGTATTCTATTAGGTTTCTGGGTTTTGGAAAACGGAACTTTTGATAAATATTCATACAACCAGTATTATTTTTAAAGATTTGAACTTTTCCTTAGTTTGTTATTGAGATGATAAGAAGCCTTATTATTCAAAAATGTAAGAAAAAACTTGAATAGACGCAATTCATTTTAATTCTCTCTCATCCTAGTTTATAGTTCGTATACACATATATTACTATAGATAGATACACCTAGAAATCCGACTTAGCATTGAAAACCAATATATTACAGCGATTATCGACCAGTGTGCTTTAACATGGTCGAACATCCCGTATTATTGGTGTGCTTTATATACTTTCAATAGTCACGTTTACGTACGATAGTGCTTTCAGAGTGATTCGGTTGACTATTATTATACAACTAACCAAGTAGATATCCGCGTCCCGACCGTAGCAGACGATGCATCAAGTATTTTATCAGTCTTCTTCCCATAATAATACACGACCTCTATGCATACACCCGTTTGTCTCCTCAAGATTCTGGAGCACGTATTCTATCACTCTGCATTACTTAAATATAAAGTGGTTATTACCATGAGAATGTTTAATAACAAGTAGCGATGTCTAATATACAATGCATTTTAATTCATTTGCTAACAACAAGACATTGTCACTATTACATTTTGGTCATCATCATCATCATCATAAGGTCATCAGTCCTAAGACTGGTTGGACACGTACCTCCACTCTTTCCTATCCTGAGCTAAACTTCGCATTTCCCTAAAACTAGAACA